>NW_022111324.1:2537999-2576057 GCF_000313985.2 Echinops telfairi | reverse complement strand
TAAAGCGTATTTGTACATCATTTCTCAAAACATTTTCTCTGTATTGTGATATTTTTGTTTAAGAAGTGGTTCTATAATTTTATAGCAGTACTCTTAGACTTATCCTCTTAAATACATAAGTAATTTCAAATCTTGATAAGTGCTATGCAAAAGGCTAAATAAAATAATCAGGTGAAGAGTGACTGTTCATTCATGGCAGTTAGGAGCATTTTAGGAGGAAATCTTATTGACATAGAAACCTGAATGGGAAGTCATCCATAAGATCTGGAAATAGAGATAATAGAGAATTCCACATAGAAACATACTTCACTGCAGAACCCCAGACAGGAGAGGCTATGGGCTTGGGGGTGGCGGTGGAGGTCCTGGAAGCCAGTTTGGGTAGATTTAGGGAAGGAGGAAGGGATACAGGTTGAGTTTGGAAGGGGAGGAGGGCTTTCTCACTGATTGTATTTAGAACAATAATTTTCAAAGAGTTACACAAGAAAAGGTATACACAACCCAGTGAACCATTTTATCATCCCTGTATTGATACGAGCACCACTGCTGCTGTCAAAGTCGGGGTACTACATTTGGCTGTAGAGCCATTTTCAAGGTAACGATTCCAAATATGGAATAGACATCAGTTGCCACCTTTCATTTCTCCTTTTCTCAAGATGAGCAAACCTGGATAGGACAGGGGATTGTGTCTCTATGTTTATCTCCTTTAATAGCAATGATATATCCCTTGTTCCATATTGCTTGTGTATCTGGCCTGAATTTATGGCAGGCCGGATACAGAAGAGGACTTAGAGCAAGAAATATCATTGCTGGTACCAAATGGATCTTGACTGAAAGCAGAGAATACCAGAACGATAGTTAGTTGTGTTTCATTGACTATTCATAGGCATTTGATTCTCTGTACCATAACAAACTATAGATAGCCTTGAGAAGAATGGGAATTCTAGACACTATATTGTTTCCTGTGGAACTTGTACATGTATCAAGAGGCTGTTGTTTGAACATGGTTTAAAATTGGGAAAGGTGGGCATCAGGGTTGTACCCTCTCACCAGACTCATTTAAGCTGTATACTGAGCAAATAATCAGAAACTGGATCAGATGAAGAAAAATTTGACACCAGGGTTAGATAAAGGCTTATTAACAACCTGAAATATGCAGATGAGATAACTTTGATTACTAAAAAGGAGGAAGTTGAAGCAATTATTGAGGAAGATCAAGGATTGCAGCCTTCAATATTGATTACAACTCAATGTAAAGAAAACAAAAATCCTTACAACTGGACCAATAGGTAACACTATGATAAGTGGGGGGAAAAACTAAAATTGCCAAGGACTGTGTCTTGCTTGGATCCACAATCAATGCTCTTGGGATCAGCAGCCAATAGACGAAAGAACACATGGTACTGAGTCAATCTGCTGCAAGCCCTCTGGTTGAAGAGGTACTTTGAGGACTAAAGTACTCCTGACCCAAGCCATGCTCTTTTCAATTGCCTGTGAAAATTGGATATTACATAAGGAAGATCGAAGCAGAAAAAATGAATTTGAATTTGTGTATGGGCAAAGAATTTTAAAGTACCACGGACTGCCCAAAGAGGCAACACATTCATCTTGGAAGAAATGCAGCCGGAATGCTCCTTAGAAGCAAGGGTGGGAAAACTTCACCTCAGGTACTCTGGGCATGTACCAGGAGAGACTGGTCTGTGGAAAATGATATCATACTTGGTAAAGCAGAGAGGCGGTGAAAAGAGGAAGACCCTAGACAGGATGTATTGACCCAGTAGCTGCATCAAGAGATTCCAACTTAAGAACAATTGTGATGATGGCATTGGATGGGGTCGTGTTTCATTGTATTGTACAGAGCATCTTTAAGAGTCAGAGCTGATTTGAAGGCAACTATAGCGACAACATGACAGTTTTCCTACGCTGTCATAAATAACCATCATCGCTCAACAGTTAAGTCACTGGTCCCTCATTTCTTGATATGTACAGGTGTTCTTACAAAAATAGGGAAGTTTAAGGCCAATTAAAATGACTCCAGAAGTTTATAAAAGGGCTAAACCGAGAATAATCTCATCATTATGAAGTGTTTTTTTACCAAATACAAATGGTATGCTGATGGAGGTCAAATATTATGGATGAGAAAGGAAATACTATCCTCACAACCGTTTTAAAGTTGGGTTTTCCAAAGAGCTAATACTATTTTTGCAGTAGAGGGCTTTTTAATACATCTCTGACACGTTTCCAGGATCTAAACCAAAGTTCTGCATCTGAGTCAACCTGGGAGTGGCACACAGTGGAGAAACAGCCTTTGTTAACATTCCCTCTTCGAGACATATCTTTCTTTTTGCAAAAGCTTAAACTAACATATTCCAAACTCTTCCCCTCTGAGTCATAGGCCAGACACACTTGAAGACAAAGACTAAACAGTCACTGGCCACCAATAAGTCTTTCCAGAAGGAGCTACCTTGGAAAGGAGGTCAGGACTTCCTGCTGGATGACTGTACTTACACTGTATTGCCAGCTCGTGTGAACGTGGACAAGCACTTAGATTCCAGGGCTCAGCGTTCTGATCTCACTGTGAGGTTAGCATTGACTTCGTGGAAGATCATAGGTCTTGAACTCCTCATTAGCTTCAGAAATTATAGATTGATCAAGTCCCTCTGTCATGGTGGCGCTTGTCCCACCACCTCCCTAAAATGCTGCAATGGAAGGAGCGCTCCAAGAAGATAAAGCTTGTGGTTCTACTGATCGCTGGAGGTTGTTAAAAATTCACCTCGTGTCTAAATGTCCTTAGTTTTCCAAGCAGAAGCGTACGCTAAATAAATTATTTTCTAATAAAAATGTTCTTTGTCTTAACAAAACTCAGTGCCAATCCTTAATTTTTTCAAACCTAAGACTGGTCTGAGTGAAGGTGGAGGTTGAAATCTTGGGGCTGCATGACTCAAGCCTCCTACATGGAGCTGCATAATCCTAAGGGATGGTTCGGATCAGACAGCCTATAATTCCTTGATTATCAAAGCTGATTTGCTTGCAGGTTTAGACAATCTTATTTTACTACATACAATTAGACTCATATTCAGCTTTGGTTTCTTTAATAAAACTTTCAAAAGTCAAAGCACGGTGTCCATTCCAAATGCAACTCCGAGAGGGATCCCAAAAGCCCTGTCCTCAATTCTCAGACACTTTGAACTCTTACTTACAGAAGGTCGAAAGGCATTCTGAGACCTCTCCGTGACCCAGCCCTGCTCTATCTCAGAGAAGAGAGGGAGCCTCCCCTAGTAGATAAACTTTTCCTCACAGAATTTATGACTTCCCACTCTCTGGCTTGCAGGTCAGGACACACATGAAAAAGAAGGTCTGTAAGGGGGATTGAAGCTGTTTCATAAGACAATCAGGGTGTGGGCCCTGAGGTGAAATGACTTTGAAGATTACAAGTTATTTTTCAAGTTCAGTGTTTCTCGCTCCAGCTATGACTACTACCCCTACATCAAATTACATCTTAGTGCCATCATGCTAATGAATGACATAGCAACTTGTATCAAGTCTTTCAAATCCTCTCAGAAGCCACAGGTTTCTCAGATCTGAATTATGACAATCTGCAGGTGTAATTCCACCATTTGCCTGTCTGGTTGTCCTCAAATGGTGGCTTGTGTGTTACTGAGAGGCGGGAAACTCTGTCTCTGGTATTTCAGATATCAGCAGGGTCACTCACAGTGAACAAGTTTCAGCAAAGCTTCCAGACTAAAATCAAGCTATGAAGAAGAAACAGATTGTATACATGTGACGGATTTGAAATAGAGCCATTTGAATTATGGTGCTGGTGAAGAATATCGAAAGTAACATGGACTTCCAGAAGAATAAACAAATTTTTATTGGAAGACGTACAGCCAGGATGCTCTTTAGTAGAAGCAAGGATAATGAGACTTTTTCTCCTTTTGGGCATGTTTTCAGGAGATACCAATCCTTGGAAAAGAAATGCTGCTTTGTAAAATAGAGGGGCAGCCAAAAAGAGGAAGACGATAACAAGATAGATACATTGACAGAGTGGGTGCTGCAGTGGGCTCAGACATAGGAACATGAATGAGAGCGGTGTTTTGTTCTGTTGTGCATAGGGTCATGATGAGTCAGAACTGACTTCGTGGTACCTAACAACAACAGACAGATGCAATGAAATGCTCCAAAGGTTAATATGATGAACACTAGTGAAATACAAGATCTTAATAATGGGCTATTACAGGACTCTCAAATCCCACCATAAGTCTCAGAGGAATTTTCCTCAAAAACAGGATTTTGTATAAGGTTAAGCCTCAATCTCTTTGGCTAAAATGAGCCTTTCTAATTGAAGGCTATGTATAAACCCAAACAAAACACACTGCCATCAGTTAATTTTGACTCACAGCAACTAACTCTGTATAATCTTGACCAGGCCGTAAATCTTTATGGGAGCAGAAAGTTGCATCTTTCTCCCACAGAGCAGGTGGTTGGTTTGATCCACTGACCTTGTGGTTAGTCTAATGCTTTCACTGTTATCAAAACAATACTGTATAAAGTCAAAGCGAAGGCACAAGACAACCTTAATTGAAATGATGGGTGATTTCAAGTCCAGTTGTTTATCCAATGCTTACATAGTGAGAGTGGAATGTTAAGTGATTTTTAATAGTCATTAAGCACATTAGAGCTTATGCATCATGGTCCAGTTGGCTATTCCCCAGGACCTAATAAATGAGAATGGCCGTGAACTACTTAGGAGAATCTACTGAACTCAATCTTCTCTACCTTGCAGCTCCAGGAATGAAGTGCAAAAAAAAAACCCACACCAAAAACGAAGCAAATAAAAAAATCTTGATCTTTTGAGAAAGAAAGGTGAGTTGTAAACAAACAGAGCCCTAGTTCCACTACCCACATGCTTGGCTTTTTCAAAGTAAAACAGAGTTATTTTGCCGCAATCATACAGCTAAAGAATCCCGAATTTCACAGCCCCTCTGACCCAGCACTATCTGTAACAGTTGGTCATTGAAATTGTTCCTGGGGAGGCATCCTGATCACTAGGTTTTGCAGTCAGCTTTTTCACTGCAGGGAGAGTATAGGGGAACAGCAAAAGATATAATAAAGGCTGCATTCACACACACCCATGTCAAACAATTAATGGTAAATGGTTTATATCATATATCACATCAATAAGCTTGCAGATAAGTCAAGGTACACTGGATCCCTGGAGAGCTTACCAATCTTTTACAATGTCTCCTGATCTTCTCACATCTGGTGTGGCAGATCCATGTATTTGATAGCAACATCCTTTATCTCTCTAAACAGGATAGTTGACCAATCATTTAAGGAGTTTCATTGTATTGCTCTCAAATAAAAAAACCAGACTCACTGCTATCAAGTCAATTCTTAGTCCAGGGACAAAATACAGCTGTTCCCTTATGGTTTTCAACACTGTAAAGCCCAAAAGTTTACATTTCTCCTGTGGAGGGACTGGTGGGCTTGAACTATAGACGTTGTTGTTGGAAGCCCAGTTCTTAACTCACTCTACCACCAGAACTTCTTTTCCAAAAGTCCCCCTGTTCACACTTGCAGGCATTGAAAGCAGAGTTATGACAGATGTTTATAGCATTGCCGCTGAGATACAGCAGTAGCTTATCTTCTGTGTATCTAAAGAAGGATCTCTTGTGTTCAATTCATTTTTACTTTATATTGTTTTATGGTGTGTTTGGGGTCAGCAAAAAAAAAAGGATGGTGATTTGAATAGCAATATAACTGACCTTGTTGGTATTACTAGAACTTCACATCACTATAATTGTAGAAAACACATTCTTTTTAAAACTACTTTGGTATATTCAGCAAGATAAAAAACATTCTTGTCCATAAAGCAAGCATTTTAATTTAAAATCTTTGAAATCACATGGAGAATGTTCTCTACCTATAATGAAATCAAGCTGAAAAGCAATAAAAGAAAAATACTTATAAAATCCCCAAGCATTTGAAAATTAAGCAACACAATTCTAAATAATGCATGGATCAAAAAAGTTAGAATGTAACATTATACAATATTTTCAACTGAATTGTAAGAAAAATGCAATATAACAAAATTAAAAAACAACTGCATTGTTTGCAAGGAACACTTTGAAAAGAAGATTAAAGTGGGAGAAAGCATGTGTTATTTGGTTTAAAAAGATATACAAAGTCAAAGTAATCATGATAATTTTGTAAGACATTAAAAAAAGAAAAAAGAAGAGAACAGATAACCCATAAATTATTCTACAATTCTATGGCATTTAATTTTGATAACATCACAACATTGGAAACAGAAAAATATTTTCAACTAATGGTTCAGGAAAAGCTGTATATATATATACAGAAGAAGAAGAAAATGAATCTCACAGGAACTATATAAAATAATTAGTTTGATATATATTATAAAATTAAGTGTAAATACTAAAAGATTGTAGAGAACATGTTAGTTTTGAAAAAGGATTGTTAGGTCACTTGATATACTGTAAATAAGATTTTATTAATTTTAAACTTTCTCTCATCAAAAGGTACCATTAGAAAAGACAATAAGATATGATGTAAATGAAATAAAAGAACAATTGCATAAAATAAATTAGGAACACTGGTCAAAATATGTACTTATATCTTATAAAATAACATACCCAGTATATATAAAACAATTTTCACTATCATATCTAAAATAAAATTAAGAATGACAACACCACATATTGCTAAAGATGTAGAACAATGTAAACTTTATAAAATGCTGATAGGAGTGAAAATGATTTAACTACACTGGAAATTTTTCTGATAATTTCTTATACAATTATACATATGCCTACTCAATGACTTAGCAATTTTACTCCTATTTTTTCCCATAAGAATGAAAAAATATTATGACAAAAAGCCTTGTAAAAAATATTACCATGACATTAGTAATAATGCCTAGTCAAGTAGAAGTAATGTAACCAAAACAAATAAACCAAACTTGCTCCAATTGAGTCAATATTAACTCATAGTGAACCTATAGAACATAATAGAACTGCACCTATAGAAATCTGAAGCTATAAACCTTTACAGGAGCAGAAAATCGTATCCCTCGCCCATGGTGCACCTGGTGACTTCAAACATCTGACTTTGCAGTTAACAGCTCAATGCATTCTCCACTATAGACTAAAAGACAGCAGCATTATGGGATGCCATTTGGAGCCTTCAAATCTCTTGTGACTCATAGCCACCTCTGTACAATAGAATAAAATGCTACTCAGTCAGCACCATCTTTAAAATCATTGTTATGTTTAAGCCCATTGTTGCAGCCATTGTGGGTCCATCTCATTAAATGTCCTTCTTTTTACCAAGCATGATAACATTCTCCATGAGCGGTGCTGTCCTGATAATCTGTCCAAGTCCATGAGATGAAGTCTAGCTATCTTGGCATAAAATCAGTATCTTGATTTTACTATTTTTGAACAAAGATTTGTTTGTTCTTGCAAAGCATGATATAATTAATATTCTTTTCTTGGGTTTTGTTTTATATTTTTTGTGTGTATTCTGGTTTTCTTTTTATTTTTTATTAATCATTTTATTGGGGGCTCTTACAAATCTTATGACAATCCATCTTCAAATGTATTAAGCCCACATGTACATATGTTACCATCACCATTTCCAAAACATTTTCTTTCTACTTGAGCCCTTGCTATCAGCTCCTCTTTTTCCCCCTCCCTCCCCACCCTTCCACCCTCATGAATCCTTGATCAATTATATATCATTGTTGTTATTTTGTGTCTTACACTGTCCATTGTCACCCTTCACCCAGATTTGTTATTCATCCCCCCTGAGGGGGTGGGAAAATATATCCAACCAAGTGATGGGTTCCCCCTTTCCTCCCCCTTCTCACCACCACCAACCCCCTACCTTCATGATATTGCTACTCCCACTACTGTTCCTGAAGGTTTTATCTGTACTGAATTCCATGTGTCAAGAGCTCTTATCTGTACCAATGTGTCTTCTCTGCTCTAGCCAGATTTTAAGGTAAACTTGGTCATTGTAGTGGGGGGTGGGGAGGAAACATGCAGAGGAATGATGTGTGTCAGTGCTAGACTGCACCCTGGTTGAATTGTCCATTTCTTGTAACCCTTCTGTGGGGGGATGTGCAATTCCTACACATAGGCTTAGGGTTTCCACTCCAACCCCCCTCATTCATATTGATGTAATTGTTTGTTTTGGATCTTTGGAAACCTGAAACCTGATCCTGTCAACACTTCATGATCACACGGGCTGGTATGCTTTTTCCATGTGGGTGTACTTGCTTCCCTGTTAGATGGCTGCTTGTTTAAATTCAAGCCTTTAAGATCCAAGACACTATCTTTTGATAGCAGGGCACCATCTGCCTTCTTCACCACATTTGCTTATGCACCTATTTGGTCTTCAGTGACCGTGTTGGGAAGGTGAGTATCAAAGAGTGCCAGGTTATTAGAATAAAGTGTTTTTGTGTTTAGGCAGGCCTTGAGTAGAGGCCCAATGTCCATATGCTACCTTAATACTTAACATATAACTATATTTACATTGACTTCTATCCCTTTCATTATAAATGAATATATTTGCATATGTATATATGTTCCCTCATCCCTGAATTTGTTGACTCCCTGCTCTCCCCCTGCAGCATCCTCTCTCATGTTCCCTTGGCACTGCCAGTCCCATTGTTTTCTCCTTGGGGTTGTTTGTCCTGCCTATCTTATATAGCTAGACAAAGGGCAAAAGGAAAAAAAAAAACAAGCAACAAAAAGTATAGATAGTTCCAGGGTATAATTAAAGTTCTTGACCAATGTCATAACTCAGGAACATCAATTCTTCTTGGGCTTTTTTATTCATAACCCAGCTTTGGCATGCAGGTGAAGTGATTAAAATTACGGCTTGTGTCAGGCACACCTTAGTCTTCAAGGTGACATCTTTTTTTTAAGGATCTATAACAGCAGATTTGTCCACTGTAATGTGCCATTAAATTTCTTGACTGCTGCTTCCATCGATGTTGATTGTGGATCTAAGTTAAACGAAATTTTCCACGCCTTGTTTTTTCTGCTCATCATGATGTTGCTAACTGGTCTATTTGGTAACAGAATCTATCAATATTGCAATTTTACACTAGAATTTGTTAGGTTTTGTTCAGTTCTTTCCATTTGACAAATACCAAGCTTGTTATTTTTGATTTTGTAAAGCTTTGAGTCAAACGCAACTTAATTGCAAGGAGTGAGTTGAAGTTTTCATGCATTTAATTATAATATTTTACTTAATTTTCTTTAGTCAACCTTTGAAATCATTTCTGTTACTTTACTTCATCATTTCTTGCATTCACTTAGCCTCTCAATTTAAGAAAATGTTTCTACTCTTTTCTGACAAAAGATAGGCATTTTGTTCGTTCCTTACTTTCCTGACTTTATAACAAAATATTACTTAACAAGGAAAAATAACATTCTAGTTGACATTTTTATTGTTTTCTATTACTACCCTCCACTCTTCACAAGTAAAAACAAACAAAAAACAGTATCTTGCAATTGGGTAGATCAGAAGTCCAGAATGTATCTTAATAGAATAAAATCAAGGTATTTTCTGGACTACTTTCCTTCATGAAGGCTTAAGGGGAAATCAATTTTTCTTTATTGTCTTTCACTTTGTCTCAGAATTTAATTGCTTGTGATTATAGGACCTGCCTGTCCCTCACATCCCCGCCCCCACCCCGACACCTTTTTTGGGGGGCTGACTCTCAACAAAGAGTCATTCACAGCTTATAGAGTCCAATGATATTATTTGGCTCATTGGTCCCTTCCTCCGTCTTCAAACAAGCCACGGCAGGTCGAGTCTTTCTTGTGTTTCTAATCTCTCTTGCTTCTACCATGCCTTTCTCTCTTACTCCTTCCTCTTTCATGTTCCAACTTGTTATTACAATTTATTCACTTATATAATATGAAATATATGTATTAACATATATAACCCAGAACAAAAAATTATATCAATATGAATAGGGAGGGTCACAGTGTGGAGACCTAAAGCCCATCTGTAGACAATTGGACATCGCTTTCCAGAAGGGTCACAGGGAAGAGACAAGTCAGTCAGGTGCAGTATAACACTGATGAAACATACAACTTCCCTCCAGTTCTTTAAGGCTTTCTCCCCTCCACCATCATGACCTCAATTCCACTTTACAAATCTGACTAGATCAGAGCATGTACACTGCTACAGATAAGAGCTCACAACACAGGGAATCTAGGACAGATAAACCCCTCAGGACCAATAATAAGAATACCAATACCAGGAGGGGAAGGGAAAGGTGAGGGGAGAAAGGGAATTGATCATAATGATCTACACATAACCCCTTCCTAGAGGGAAAGACAACAGAAAAGGTGGATGAAGGTAGATAGCAGTCGGTGTAAGACATGGCGGAGCATCATAAATGTATAAATTATCAAGGGTTCATGAGGGAGGGAGGATGGGGGAGTGAAGAAATGAGGAGCTCATATCAAGGGCTCAAGTAGAAAGAAAATGCTTTGAAAATGAAGATGGCAACATATGTACAAATGTGCTTGACACAATGGATGGATGGATGGACTGTGATAAGAAGAGCTCTAAGAGCCCCCAATAAAATGTTTTTTTTTAAGATATATAACTTTCTATTTTATTTTCAAAGTCTCTGAGTCACAAGAATTTACAGACGATACTTAAAGTTATGTGGTTTATTAAGGTAACGGTGTAAAAATAAGATGATACAATTCAGGATGCAAATAAGGGTCAATGTCAATAAACTTGGGGTATAACTAAGGGAAACAATAAACAAGAAGGTCTTTGAAGCACAAAGTGGGTTTCTCCTACTGGCCACCAGAACAGCTTTAGACAAAATCTATTCTGGAGCAAGTCTTCCTCAGGAAGAATCTCAGGCTTTTCTACTCTCTCAGAAACAGCTCTGCCCTCAGGTTCCAGAGTTTTTATGGACCTGCCCTGTGTACTCCTTGCCAATGACAAGGTAGGCTTTCTATCAATCCAGGTAAAAGTCAGCTGCTGAGCAGGTTTCTTAGTCAATCGGCATTGTCCCACTCAACTACAGGGCAGGTCATAAACTGACCAAGCCTTTTAAACTGCTGGTGCAGATAATACTCTAATCAATCCCTTGCAAAACTGTGGCTCCACCAATCAGTTTTAGAGAATAGCAAACCCAGAGCCAGAAAGATCATGTAAGAGAAGTCTATCTACTATAGTACAAAAATGATAGTATGTTAAACCCAATTTAAAATCTATTAGGGATAACAAGTGGTATAATAATATCTGCCTTATCTGGTTATAGACTTAGGATGAGTTCAAATGGAATAGTCGATAGTAAAATTCATATGTAAATAAAACTCATCATCCTCGGCTTTACAGTTAAACCTTCCTTTACCCCCTTTTTGACACAAGGTACTTGCCGAATAAAAAATGATTCATTGAATGGGTTACAAGAAAACTCATGATTTAAATCTTGACTTCTTCTCCAATTGCATTCTTTCCAACTCTCTGACATGTCTCAAGCACAAATATTTTACTTTTCAAAAGGCTCTCACTCCTCCCATTTGTTATTTCCATCTCTTCTCCAGATTCACCAATCCTGCCGGTCTCCCAACCACTCCTTTCCCCAAGTTCAGAAATCCATATTCGTTCCACAGATGATTAAAATTACCTTTTTGGGTCCACCCTCCAAATACCTTAAATAAAATTAGGTCTCTTGGCTGCGTGCTTCATATTTATTGAACACATGAATGAGTTAAGGATGTTCTCCATCCTCACACTGTTGATGGGTTCCTTTCCACCCGCTCTCATTTCTGGGCTTGACCCTGAAGTCAGTGAGAGCAGGCAGTGCGCCTGCCCTGTTGTCAAGTGTGCACACAGACGAGCAAGCGGTGCGGGGGGGCCTGCAACACACACTGTGGGCATTCTGCTTCTAGCCGAACGCTTTCGAACATGCCTGGTGGCTGTGTGGGAAAGAAAACCACAACAAACAAAAACCCGACTCATCTGCTTCCATAAAGATGCCATCCAGGAAAACCCTCCGCCACCCAGTTCTATTCTGTGACATGGGGTCATTCTGAGTTGAAATCCTTTCTAGGGCAGCTGACAAACCAATAGTGAATACACAATAAATATTTGTAAAAGGAACGCCTGAAGGACAGTCACCATCCTCTTAGGCCTGGAATTAAGCTTTAAGGTTTCCTGTTGTTGGAGGGTTCTTGCACGTCCTCTGATGTCCCGGAATGAGCTTTCCACGCACGTATGGCTGTGGTTAGATGGCAGTGACCCCCACGCACAGAAGCACCTCCCAGCTCTTCTCATCCGCACGATTGTTCCTGTGCCCACGCCCATTGTTGCAGCCACTCTGTCATCTGGTTGAAAGCCTCCACTTATCAGTCACCTTTTTTCTTTTCTTTTTTTGCCTATTCTACTTTCCCAGGACTCCCTCTGGTCCTGAATCCCATGCACTCAGCTTGAGTCTTTCAACCCTGTTTGGTCTCCACTTTTTAAAAACATGACAAATAGACGTTCATTGCCAGAAGCATCTTGCAGAGCCAGCTTTCTGGTGCTGGACCTGCCTGATCAGCCATGCTAACTCGTCTCACACTTAACTCTCAATCCTCTGTGGACGACTTTTAAAAATAGCAGCAAGCAAAAGCAAGTCTTACACATTGCCATCCAGCGATATATTTATTAGAGTTCTTATTTATTTTTAAACGTTTCCCTTAGGCATTTCACCTCTCTCACATTACATTCTATTATATTCTATTATTGTAATTGTCCACTGAATAAATAAAGAAAATCACAGGATTGTCCCCAATATAAACACAATGGGTATGCTTCGGCGACAGATGTAAGCGTGAGCCTTGCAGCTGCAGCGCTCGCCGACCACTTGGGGTGGGGAGATGCCAGGAAGATCCAGTTTTAGGAAATGACTGACAAAACCACAAATAATCGCGGCAGTGTAATCATGGCTCAGGGGCTGTGCCACACAATTGGTGGCGTGGCTGCCTATGAAGATGTGATTATAGGACAACAAAGTCCATGCAGCTGGACTCTGAATAGATTGGAATTCTTTGCAGAAAACTGGTGAACTGCTGCCAGCTCCTAAGTCCAAGGTAAATGAGGACAGAAAGAAAGGACTTATTTTTCTTCGAGGATCACATGTAAGGACACCAACAGAAATTCTGCTGCTGAGGGAGAGAGGGAGAGAGAGTTTCAATCTTTCCTTTCCGTTCACATACATCTAATGGGGAAATGGGGTGCCCTTGTTTGGAAGTCCTGGCTAAAGTAACTGCCAGTTTCAAACACCTGGTCTCCCTATCAAGCTTCCTGGGCTCTAATTAAATTTAGTTCATTTGGAATCTAACAGTAGTCTGTGGTTATGCTTGGGATAGATGCAAAAAAGGGAAGGTGGTACTTGACATGAGAATAGTATAAAATTGGGCTTATAAAAATTCCCTGAGACACTTCAGTAGTTTGACAATGATTTGTTTGTTTGGAGCCCACAAACTGAGAATATTTTCCCTCCACGTGTGGTATATAATGCAATTGTACCAGAATTAGTAATGATTTCTGAAATGTTTAGGTTTAGATACCCATTCTAGATCCAGTAAGCTCTAATTTCTGGGAGAAATTGCTGTGGTTCTGTTTTAACAAACACTCACATGTACTTGAAAGACACACTAAATTTGTAGAAACCTTGCTGAGTGAAGCCCATGGATAGGCTTCGGGGAACCCTCATGGGCTCCAAATTTGCTTGCAAAATGTCAAAGAATGCCTGAAGAGAAGGTTCATAAATTTCAAGAGAATTCTAAAGATATTTGTGGCCCATGTTTCAAACAACATGCTTACATCATCACTTGGAGAGAGATATGGCTTTTGGTGACACAGAGCCTTGCTGTCTGCAGTGACTTAGAGATTAATATGAAAAATAAAACACATGTTGCAGGTGGATTTGCGTTCTTGTTACAAAACACACACACTCACACAAGAAAAGTCCATTCTGGTAGCTTCAGTTCTAGTTATGGTGTAATAACTTTGTATTGGATTGATGCTCAGACTCTGGACAAAATAGAACATAGAAAGACAACCGGAATGCCCTGGAGAATGAAAGAAGAAGTCACAGAAACTGAAAGTGATTTAATCCTGAGAAGAGAAAAGGGCATTGGAATTTCTCCTGAGAGTATTCTCAAGCCTCAGTCCTTAAGGTGGCCACAACCAAAAGTCACATTCTTAAGTCTAAGGAGTCAAGGATGAAGTTGAATGACATTTGATAAGTTATACACTGGAAAGGAGAGATCCAGTAAGGAAGGTACCTGAAAATCAGTCTATAGATTCCCCTTAGATACTCAGATACGCTTAGCTGCATGCATGGGTGAGTTAAAGGCAAAGCAACAACCAGAAGTCATCAAATGCTAAAGCAAGCAGTCAGCTACTTATCGCCACAGGAATCTCAGTCTGGGTTTGTAGTCCTTTAAAGTAAGAGGTGCAATACCTTGCCTTTTAATGAATTCTGGGGATACATAGGTAAAAATGATGTTCCAGGCCTAAGAGGGTCATCCAAGGATGAAGAAAAATGGCAAAATATTTCTCCTTTAAAAAGTGCATAAAACCAACTGCTCCTGAAGTTCAAGGTAATCTGCAGATATTAATATATTGCTCAAATATAGTTAACACTGATGACACTGCTGTATAAACATTGGACTACTAACTGGAAGGCCCCCAAGGTTACCAATTCAAACCCAGCAATGGGAGAAAGATGAGACTACCAGTTCCCTTGACAAGGAAGTCTCTGGATCCCAATAGATGTGGTCAGGGAGAGCAGTCCCTGGAGAAAGACTTCCTGATTGATAAAGCGGAGCAGACAGCCGCCAAGGAAGGCCCTCGGCAGACCCAGTGGCTGCCACAACGGGCTCAAGCAGAGGGACGATGGTGAGGATGGTGCAGGCATGTTTCCTGCTGCTGGACGTAAGGTTGCTGTGCATCCGAACCAACTTACTGCACCGCCTGACAATGGGTTAGAACCTACTCTCTGGCCAGCCTTGGTTTAGTTTTGGGTTTCTATCATGCATATTGACCTCAACCTTTACAAAAACAACTAAAAAGTAAAAGAGTGGTAAAAAGTAAAAATAGTGGAGATAAGGTAGAACTATTTACTTAAAAACTCTCTTAATCCAATCAAACCAAAGCAAACGCACTGCCATGGAGTTGACGCTGATGCACAGTGACCCCGTAGGGCAGGTAGTTTCCCAGACCACTTGCAGAAGTAAAGGCCCAGTCCATTAGCCCTGGAGCAGCTGGCGATTTCAAACGGCTGGCCTTTCAGTTAGTAGCCCTACGTTACCGCCACACCACCGGGGCCCCTCAAGAAGGCAAGAAAAGGAAAAAAGAATGAGAAACACCTGCGGATGAAAACAGAAGCATATCAGCAAGTCCATGACATGCACATGTTCCAAATCTGCCAGGTCAAAGATATGAATGATTACATTTTCATTTAAAAATCAAAAGATGTTTGTATAATAACAATTTTTGTACAAGATACAACCTATTATATAAAATGTTGTACAGGAACATGCACCTTTAAAAGTGAAGAATGAAAACAGGATAAAATCTTCAAACAACAAGCTTTAAAATGCTGGGATGGCTTTATCTGTACCCATTCGAGTAGGCTGCAGGAGCCATCGTGCTGAAGTGTTGGACTGCTAGCCCCAAGGTCAACAGTTTGAAACCAGCAGCTCCTGAGGAGAGCGATGGAGCCTTTTACTCCCATACAGACTTACAGTCTTGGAAGACCATGGGCACAGTTTATCCCTGTCTCACAGGGTCACTGTGAGTCATGATTGACTCAGTGACAGTGAGTGAGTAGGTTTCAGAAGAAGAAATATAGCCAAGGATAAAAAATTAATTCATATTAATTAATATGTTATATTATATATTCCCACATATAATGGGAACGCATAACAATTCTAATGTGTGTGGACCCAATAACACAACTTCCAAAAACACATGAAGTAAAATCTAATAGAAATGAAAGAAGAAAAAGAAATGAAAACTCAGTGCCATCGAATTGATTTTGACTTGCAGCAACTCTGTAGGGACAGGATGAAGTTGCCCCTGTGGGTTTCTGAGACTAAATCTTTAAGGGAGAAGAGAGCATTGTGTTAGTCAGATTTGGTGGGGACCTAGAGAAACAAATCCATAGACACTCATGTGTGTATAAGAAAGCGCTTTATATAAAGAGTAGTTGTATATTAAGAAAACATCCTAGCCCAGTCCAGATCAAGTTCATAAGTCCAATATTAGCCCATATGTACATAACCAGTCTATAAATGCCTTTTCAGACTTACAGAACACATGCAATGATGCCAAATGCAGGAAGATCACAGGCCAGTGGGTGGAAAGTCTTGTGGATCCAATTGTGGTGGAAGCATCTCAGCACTGGCGTGGGTCTTCACATGGTTCCTCCAGCGCCAGGGCTCGAGTTATATCAGTGTAGCTTTATGTGTCTTGTCAGCAAGATGACAAAGTAGAGAGAGTGTGTGTGTGTCACTTCCCAGGAGGAAGATAGGAATTCCCACAGTCCCCAGGAGAAAGGGGACACTTGGTCTTCCTGGTGTCACTCTCTGAAACTTAATGATTTGGGAACTAAGCACAAATGCTGACAGTTTGGATACTATTATTTCTGTAAGTAATAAAACATCTGCTCTGAGACCCAGGAATTGCATGTCTTCTACTTGTACCCATAAAAAAGCAGCAGGCTACCTTTGTTAACAATAGGGTATAATCTCAGGGCCTGTGCAATTCTTGGTACACTTGGGCCCTACCTGTTTTCTTATTGTTGAGTTTTCAGATTTTGGCATAATTTTGGATAAAAATCATTTATCAAATATTCCCTACAATGCTTATGGTACTAATTGTTTATGGTGCAGCAAATGTGGGTTTAATTCATTCATTTGTAGTTGATTACTAGATTCTTATTTGCTCTCTGAAACGTTTGAATCACCAACTCTACCTTTTCTGAAAGTCTTGGGTTCCTGTGGTCTCAGACCAAAGTGCATCACCCTCCCTTTTATTCTCTGTAGATCCCTGTTCCTTTCTCTCCTCTTAGAATCTCAAGATACCTTCCTCCAGTTAGAGTCTTATGCCCCAAACCCCACTTTGCTCAAAGGACGCATGACTGTATAACAACTATGAAGGGCCTTAGGCATCTGCCTGCTCTACTATTCAGTGAGATCATGGCTGTTTCTTATAGTAATCACACATTGTGGTAGAGAGCACAAAGGCTGCACATAATTTCTCCAACTCTACCATCACTTTCTTGATAACAGGAAGTATATGTCAATGATATTCCAGACCCAAAAAACACAGAAAAACTACCTGTGTTAGACAGGGCTCTCTAGAGAAACAAAACCAGGACACTTATGAATTTATTAATATATATATATGTATGTATACATACAGCATGAAGGAATATAACAGCTAATTAGTCCACACAGCAGTACAGAAGCTTCAGTTAAACTCACTTCCATGAAACAGTTAATATACTGGAAGTCCTTCAACTCAGGAGGGTTGCTGGGTCCAAGGTCAAGGAAACAGACAGCTGAGTCTTCCATCCAGCACTGCAGGCAATTCAGCCAGAGGCAGGAAACAGCAGGGCGGGTCACTAATAGTCATCCAGATGACAGAATCCAACAGTCAAAAGCTCAATCTATGTATATATATACCAGCAGCGTAGCGAAGCAGGTCTCAAAGGAACCTCATGCTCTAGCAACACAATCCACAGGTTGGGTGTCCCACAGGTAGTGTAGCTCACAAGTTGAGGCAGAGAACTTGCTAAGGCAGCTGCACACTGGTCTGATCACCAGATAGCAAGAGAGAGAGGGGGGCAGGCCTTGCCAAGTCATTTATCTCTTTGCCCTCCAATCAAACTGTGACCTCATTAATCCCACATGTTCCTATTGGCCAGGTTGGCACAGTAAACCGACCAATCACACTACTCATCTAGGCTTAGTTCAGCTAAATAACTTAGCTTAATAGAGGCAAAACCAACAAACAAATAAGAGACCTGGTAATGTGGTTGACACATGAAATAAGGAACAAGACTCAATTAATATTAAGAAAACAATTTAATGTATAAAACTACTTTCAAGTATCTGAAACAAATCGTAATACTGAATTTGTAATTTTAGGGGTAACTGAATTGGATACAAGGAGACTACTTCATGCTTTTTCACGTCTTTCAATGGCTCTTCCAATACCCTCAGTCACTTCTCCTGTTCTCCATATTTCATAATATGTGCACAAATTAGGCAGCCAACTTATTATGCACCCATTAGATTCAATAGACCTGCACTAATCTAAGTATCCTGAACTCTCCACCCCTATTACTTGTGTTGAGTTTTACAGGATTCGGTCTGAGACATATTGTCCTGGTTTTTCATGAAGGAAAAGACTAGTTCATTCGGGTAGGAGATTGATTGGGACAAAAACTCAGAAATAATGAAGGGATGTAGAGACTGGCCTGAGTGACATGGGTCAGATCAAGGCCAACAAAATTTTGCAAATTTTCTGACTTTTGAAAAATATATGAAAGACTAGATTAAAAAACTCTCCAAACTGGCAAATTCTGGGGCCAGCTTGTCTCTGCTACAATGCTCAGGATGCCTGGCATGTCTAACTCAGAATATTCCTACTCAAGTGTCAAATTTGACCTTTGTTCTGTTTAATTCAATTCCACAAAAATTTATGAGACCCAACTTTGCCAGACTACTGCACTAAGAGACCTTAAAGAACACATCATTAAGCAGTAAGATTATCTTTGAACCTTGAGATAAAAATCTACGTATGGAAACTGGTGCTCAGAGCGTTGTCCCTCTCCACAGTTCTCCATCTGCCTTTTGAAAGTATAAGCAACAAAACCCACTGTAAGCCCGGATCAGAGAGAAAGGATGCCTAAAGAAAGGCAGAATGAGAAAAATGTTGCAAGATCAAATGAAAATAAGAGATAAAATAAAATGCAAGGTCTTTCAGAAGCCACATTGTGAGTCTTACAAGCCCCACATTTGTCTGACACTAACGATAGGCAGTGTGATACAGTGCAATGCTTGTTGGGTAGGGATGGAGAGATGCTACTTGACTTGGACCAGCAGCTTCACTTTTGGTTTTCCTAACAGGAAACGCACACCTTGCAACTGTACCCTTCACAATTATTCTAAGAACCAGGTTAAGGACAATTAAAGAGCACTTTATCAGAAGTTAGACTTGTAACTATTTCAGTTATGCCTGTGTGCTTTTGGATTTCAGCAACTCTCTGAGTTCATCCTCAAGGGACATGCTGAGCCCCAGTAAAGACATTAACATCTCAAAGACTCAGTGATGAAACCTGTGATATGTGTGTTCATGTGTGGGTCATGTGAATAAAATAGCAATACTTATATCATTAGGTTGTGAGTTGGATTAAGTGAATGTTAAGTGTTTATTCCACATGACATGCCCTCCATAAATATTAGTGAGCATTATACCTTTATCTATTACAAAGAATAGAAGACCCCCACCAAAAAAACCCTTTCTCTCAGGAGGGTATTATGGAGGCCTATACACAACTGTATCAAGGCTAGGGTCCTATTTTAGTTTGGTTTAATTTGTTTGAGGGGCTATATCCAGTACCGAACAATGTACCTTGCACCGAACTCTTCAATGAACGATTATTGGATAAATACCTGTGAGTGCTTCTCTTTGTCATTGCTATCCCTTTAATATTCTTTTTACTCTGTTCTTCTTGCCTCTTCCTTCTCCTCTGTCTAAGGGGAGTTACATTCCTCTGTGAACTCATTATTTGGATTGTCCTCATTCTTTCACTTTTCAAACATATTGATAGCGGTTTTCAGCCATTTCTCTACATTGGTTTGCTGACTCCAGTCAAACCATACCCTCTCCTCCTTTGGAATCTTTTCTTAGGTGGAATTTCTGAGCCATTTCTTCCTCCAGGGGTTCAATATTTGTGTTTATTTATTAGGCTTGGTCGCATACACTTATTTGTTAGCTTACATTGGGACAAGCTAGATTCAGAAGCTATGGTGATGATTAAGTAGCCCCAAGGATGATTTCTACGTGCCAGAAGATGAACCAGAAGCCAGGACAAGAATTTTAGTTTTAATTAAAATGCATTCAAGAGAGGAGCATCGGGTATCCATTAGAAGTAAAATATTATCTGTGGATACTCAGGTTTTATCATTTCATAATAATTCCTTAGAACCACTGATTTGTAGATGTACTAAGGAAACATTTCATGCTAAAATAACTTTTGTTTGAAAAGTACTCTGTTTGTCTGGAGACATAAGTGTCCCTCAAAGACGCATGTCTATTCCTTCCAGTTGTTCCATCCATTAACTTGTGCACCAAAATCCTTCCTCAGACAATGTCTCAAGACAATGTCTCAACACTTGGTAAAATTCTGAACACTACATTTTGTAAGCTATGTGGTTGAGATTTGACTTAATCAATTGCTCCAGTAATCTGTTTCCCCCTCACCTGCCAACTGAAAATACAGATTGTTGTAGAAATGTCAGCATTGAATTCAAACCCATAAAAATGAAATTTCCAGGTCAATTGTTCAATGACTGAAATACCTAAATCATGATGAGATGGAAATACAAGTAAGATCTAGGACCCTGGAAAAATTTGAAGACAATGAAAATGCCTGTTTCAGTTATGAACTAAATAGGAAAAGGTCAAGTTTCTGTGTCAGATGTTACAGATGGAATGAAAACTTTGGAATGAGAGGGCACCTCCCCACCTCATACCCTCCATTCAATGACACATACTGCAACCAAACAAACAATGTGTGAGATATGTAATCATTGTCAGCTTTTCCTAATAATCTACTAAGCATTAGAGAAATGTATACACTGCAAAAGTGTGTCAGGCGTTCCAGTAAGTACTGGCTTTAGTATCTCTATTGCTTGGAAGTATAAAATAGCATGTGCATAGCATGCGATATAAGACAGAAAAACATCACTGCTCCATATCTTAAAAGCTGAAATGTAGTGGAGGATTATGGAGGGCCAACACCCTCACAGATTCTCCCTCCTTGGTGACACTTCTGGCGAACTTGTGATTGTGGCTTGCTGAAAGCTACAATCAGGGAGATCTTCCGCAGTGAAGTCTATTGGGTCCTGACAATCAGGGAAATGGTTGTAATGACCATCTTTATGATGTACTTAGTAGATATGAATTAGAGCATACTTCAAATATATTTATTGAACATCTCCTTTGTGTTAGGCAGATTCTAAAGACTGCGTCTACAAAGATAAATTAGGAATGGCTTCTTGGATAGCATATAGTTCAGTGAGATGGACATATGAACACATTGTCCCTGATAATTTAATCAGACCACTGAAAATGTGACAAATCAAATTCCAATAGAAATATTAAAAAGGAGCATTTTATTGAAAAACAGTGTGAATGTATATATACAAAACAGATTTTTTTCATAGCTATGCATTTAATTTTTTTTACAAAACAAATTTATCACCTTCAAACTACTCTCCATTACACTTAATACATTTGTCAAATCTGCGTTTCCATTCTTGGAAACATTTTTTCAAACTTATCTGTTAGGATGGCTGGCAGCACCTCCCTTGTTTTTTTTCTTCATCTCTTCTATGTCATCGAATCAGCATCTTTTCATGTCCCTCTTCATTCACAGAAACGAAAGGAAGTCACAGGGAGTGAAGTTAGACGAGTAAGCTGCATGGGACTTACTAAGCAGCTCAACTCTATCTTCTAGAGGCTCTATGAATTGGAATGAACTCAATAGCATTGTTTGTTAGTTTGTTTGCTAAGGGAGGAATGCTGGGGGGGGGGAGGGGGTTGCCAAAAACGGGTGCACCGAGATGGCTGCATGAAAAGGTGCATTGTAGTGGTGGCAAAACAAGTCCCCCATACGCCACAAATCAGGCCTTTTGTTCTCATGCTGTTATGCAATCTTTTCAGAATCTCTAAATAGAAAGCTTGATTAACAGTCTGACCTGGTGGAACGAACTCTAAATGCACTATCCCCTCACATGAGAGGAGCTTTTTTCCATTTGGGGGGGTGGGGGGGATGCCTCGTATGTATTTATATGTGCGCATGTGTGTGTATGTAGACATATATATATTTATATATTATCTATTGATGTAAGAAGCATTCTTTTATAAATGCGTATTAGGTGGGGAGAATTTTAATTGTGAATTAGTTTACATTTTAGGCCATCAACTGTAAGTAACACTTTATTTCCAAATTAAAAAGATACTTCACAGCAGCTATCAAATTATTATATAGTATTAATTTTCTATTACAAATATTCTATATGTGCTAAACTTTAGGGAAACATATTCTTTAAAAATTGATATGAAAGAAGCAAGTTCTTATTTAACCCCTGCCATTATTATTTTAACCTATTGTTTAACCTATTATCATAATAAAAAGCACTGGTGGCGCAGTGTGTTCATTGGTAGGCTAATAATCGCAAGGTCAGCAGTTCAAAACCACTAGCCACTGTGTGAGAAAAAGATGATGCTTTCTACTCCCTTGAAGAGTTACAGTCTCAGAAACCCACAGGGGCAACTCAACCCTGGCCTCTAGAGGCTTCATGAATTGGAATTAATGCAATAGCATTGAGTTTGTTTGTTTGTTTGTTAATATTATTATTCTTCAGGCACCAAGCTAGTCCCATTATTTATCTTATAATTGATCTACAAAATTCATCTGGAGACAATATGCGTCTTTTCACCTGGAACTAGAGCACACAATTTTTCTTTCACTTGATTGTTATTAAAATTAAGAATCAGAGAACATATAAATGTTTTATTATTGTCACTTGAAAAATTATATAGATGAGAAATTATATCCAGAAATCTCTCAATTCTTCTTAATTCATGAGCATCCAATCCCTCCATTTAAAGCTGCTTCAGACTGTCTGAAACCTAGTGATTTTCTTATTTACTAAGCTGGGTTAAGATGCACTATTGTTGTTATTAGGTGTTCTAATTTATAGGAAATGTTCCAATTCATAGGAAATCTATGCACAACAAAACAAAACATTGCTTGGTCCTGTTATATCTTCACAGTTGTTAAATTTGAGCCCATTGTTGTAGCCACCGTGTCAGTCCACTTCTTTGACGGGCTTCCGGTTTTTCACAGCTCCCTCCCCACCAGCCCCATTTTTCTGAGCATGATGTCCTTCTCCTTCTCCGTGATGAACTCGAGTCTTCATTATTTATTCCAGCTTTGAAAGAAGAACCACGGGAGAAACTTCAAGATCCCAGATGGAGTGCAGAAAAATAGAAAGAGTGTTGCTCCATTCTAACAGCATCAATAATAAAATGAAAAAATAAACATTTATTCTCCAGAATAGTAACTTTACTTGAACTCATCAAAGAGCTAAGGTCACAGAACAGTCAAGGAGCACACCAGCACTAGCTTATCTGTGGCCGAGTACAGGAAGAGAGGCCTTAGGTACCATACAAGTAATAGGAAGAACTCAGATTATTTTTGAACTCGTGGTTAAAGGTCAAGTGTAAAACACTTAGCTTCCAAGAGTAGAAGGGGAGTTTACACCACTCACAGGATACTCAGCGGATGCTCAGAAGAAAGAATGAGGCGAAGTGAATTCCTGAGGAAGCCTTCCTCGTGGTGCAGATCTGGATAGGGCTGAAGCTCAGCAGCTGCTGTCAGAGAGTATTCCCACGTCGAGTTCTCTCCTCTGAGAAGCCCATGAAATACAATCCTGAAACCTCTGGGAGAAGGCCAAGAAACCCTGCCCTTCTAACTCTGTTTGAAGACAAGAAAGCATCCTAGACTCAGATAGTGGCAGAGACTGAATCAGTATATAAGAAAATTGTCCAAACCCCTCAAAGAAGCACGGGGTATGATAGAGCAGCAATCTACCAAGGAAAGAAGCAAAACCGTAGAGAGAACATCTTTAAGTATGGGCTTTGACCCTATAGGACCAGTGGTGTGAGTGGCAAAACAGGGAGGGTAAAGGGAGAATGGGTAGGAAAGAGGGAACCAATTACATGGAACTGTGTGTGACCTCCTCCCTGGGGGACAGACAACCAAAAAGTGGATGAAGGGAGACGTCGGACAGGGCAAGATATGACAAAATACCCATTTATAAACTATCAAGGGCTCATGCGGGAGGGGGGAGCGGGGAGGGAGGGGAAAAATGAGGACCTAATGTCGGGGGTTTAAATGGAGAGAAAATGTTTTGAGAAATGATGTACAAATACGCTTTACACAATTGATGTGTGTATGGATTGGGATAACAGTTGTATGAGCCCCTAATAAAATGTTTAAAAAAAAAAAAAAGTATGGGCTTTGAGGGGAAGCTGAAACTGAGAGTGAAAGAGGAGCAATAACAGGTAACTGACATCAACTTCAAGAAGAAGAAACTATTTTGAAATGGATGGTGGTAGGAATTGTACAATTATACTTCATCTAATGAGATTATGAATTGTTATAATATCTGTAAGAGGTTCAAATAAAATGACCAAAAAAATAAAAGCAGAAATACTCTTCAATAATAAAGCCCTTCTTTAGAGCGAGCACCAGCTAAGCTGGAGATAGCTAAAGTGGCGCTATACTCAAGATAAGCCTATCAGCAGTAAAATCCATTCCATATCAACTCTTTATGAAATGACTCAATCTTTCAAATTAAATACATAACAGAAAATATGTGCCAATTTCCAGGAGTAAATACTATTTATCCCCATCGGTATTGACCTACAGAATACATTCAGATTTCAATAAAAATTCATGAACAAAGAAAATAAGCAGGGTAAGCAATAAAATATTCATTGTTAAGAAAGTTGCAGTCAGAAAATATGCAGATATGAATGAGATGATGGAAATATGACTGGTTAGTAAAAATAACCATGATTAAAGCACTCACTCCTCACTAATTTTCATGAGTAGGAGCCAAAGGCCAGGTCATATGCAAACACTGGCATTATTGAAAAATAGAGAGTGACAACATCAGGTCACAAAATGCAGGACAACTACATCATTATGCAATTGCAAAGTTACACCATTACATAGTGTCCAACCACTGAGAAGCATAGCCCATCCAAGGTGGCACATAACCTTGTACATCACACACAGCATTACTCTTGCCTGGCACATTGGCATTCATTGGCATGCACACATTGTTAATGCACATGATGGTGGAATAATAGAGATTTTAATAGCAATGTGAAGTTTTAGATGAGATAGTCACTAAGTGAGAAGTAAATGTCTATTAAAGGCTCTAGTTCTGAAGTGAATAATATTTTTAAGTAAATTAGGAGTTTCAGGAGAGGCTTGGGACGGAACCTCTGGTAGGTTCTTGTCAATGTACTGCTGCGTTGCATGTGATATCAATGATATTGTTTGAAATTTTGAGCATTCTGTTGGGGAACCTTTTTGGAATAGGTTCAAATATGGAACTTTTACAATCATTTGTCCATGTAGCTGTCTTCCAAATTTTCTGGCTTACATGAATGAGTGCTTCCAGTGCTTCATAAGTTTATTGAACTATTTCACTTGGTATTCCATCAGTTCTTAGAGCCTTGCTTTTACCTAGTGCTTTCAGTGCAGCTTGAACCTATTCCTTCAGCACAATTAGTTCTTGCTCATATGCTACCCCCTGAAATGGTGGAGTGTGGGCTAGTTCTTTATGGTCCAATGACTGTGTGTTCTTTCAATCTTCTTTTGATAATTCTTGCATTAGTCAATATATTCCCATAAATTCTTTCAAGATTATAACACAGGGCTTGAATTTTTCCTGAGTTCTCTCAGCTTAACAAATGCTGAGCATGCTATTCCCTTTTGGTTTTTCAATTCTAGGTCTTTGTACATTTCATTATAATACTTGGCTTTGTCTTCTTCAACTGCTCTTTGAAATGTTCTCTTTAGCTTTTTGACTTCATACTTTCTTCCATTCGCTTTAGCTACTCTAGGATTAAGAACAAGTTTCAAAGTCCCTTCTGACATCCAATTTGATCCTTTCTTTATTTCTTGTCTTTTTTTAAAAATTACTTTCTTGGGGGCACATGCAATTCTTATCACAATCCATACATCCATCCATTGTGTCAAGCACATATGCATATTTGTTGCCCTCATCATTCTCAAAACATTTGCCTTCTACTTGAGCCCTTAATATCAGCTGCTCATTTCCCCCTTCCTTTCCCCCTCCCCCTCCCTCATGAACCCTTCATAATTCATAAATTATTATTGTTTTGTCATAAGTTACACTGTCCAATGTCTTCTCCAGCCCTATTCTCTGCTATCCATCCCCCAGGGAGGAGGCTATACATAGATTCTTGTCATCGGTTCCCCCTTGTCTTTTTGAGGACCTTTTACTTTCTTTGTGAATTATGTTCCTGATGTCATCCCACGCTCATCAGATCTCCTGTCATTGGTGTTCAATGCGTCAGATCTGTTCTTGAAAATCAGGTGGGATAGACTCAAGGTCATATTTTGGTTTCATTTTCTTCAACTTTATCCTGAACTTACATATGAACAAGTGACAATCTGTCCCACAGTCAGCCTTGAGCTGGTTATAGCTGCTGACATTGAGCTTCTCCATCATCCCCTCCCGCAGATGCAGTCAACTTTCAATTTCTGTGTATGCCACTTAGAGAAGTCCACACATATAGTTGTCTTTGAACTGTTTTTAAAAAGCCTGTGAACAAGTCGTTGGTTTTGCAAAATTCTATCAGGTGATCTCTAGTTTCGTTTCTATCACCAAGCCTATATTTTCCAACTACTGTTTGTTTCCAACTTTTGTATTCCAATCACCAGTAATTATCAATGCATCTTGATTACATGTTTGATCAATTTCTGACTGAAGTCCTTGGTAGCATTCTTCAATTTTTTTCATCACTAGCATCTGTGGTTGGTGCATAAATTTCAATAATAGTTATATTGATTGGGTTTTCTTGAAGGTGGAGAGATATAATCCTATCACAGACAACATTGTACTTCATGAATGATTTTGCAATGTCATTTTTTACAATGAATGCTATGTCATTTTTCTTGATTGTGTTATTCCTGGCATAGTAAATCATAGGATTTTCTGACTCAAAATGGTCAATATCCATTTCAGCTCACTAATGCTTAGAATAAAAACCTTTATTTATTCCACTTCATTTTTGATCACTTCCAATTTTCCTAGATTCACATTTCAATTTTTCTAGGTTCATACTTGGCATTCTAAATTCTGATCATTTGCACATTTTGTCGCTGTTTATTCTTACTTTGGGTGGTGCCCCATCAGCAAATGAAGATCCAGAAGTTTCCACTCCCAGATTCACTGGACTCACTTCACCATGGTCTACTCCACTCTGTGAAGTCAGCTCCTGCTCAGTCCCAAGGGCCTAAGGGGCCCATCATCCGGCATTGTCTCAGACAATTTTTCTGCTTCCATTCATTAGGTAGGCCATCAGTATCTAGCAATATTTCAAAGCTATACTTAAGGTTTTCAGTGGCTCCTCTCTCTGAAATGGGGAGCCAAATATTTCTTCATTGTCTATTCTCAGTCTGAAAACTCCACTGAAACATTTCCTCTTTCAGTGACCCTGCTGGAAATTGAAATATCAGTGACATAGTCAACATCATAGTAACACACAAGCCAACACAGAAATTACAAACTGAGATACAAATGGTGGCTACTTAGCATTTAGATTGAATAGGTATGGTGAAAGGATGCAACCCTGACACCCTCCTTTCCTGATTTTAAACATGTAGTATTCCATTGTTCTGTTCTTACAGCTGCGTATTGATCCATGAACAGGTTCCATGTAAGCACAACAAAGTATTCTGGAATTCTAATTCTTCTCTATGCTAACCATGGGTAGTGTATTAGTCTGGGTACTTTGGAGAAACAAATCCACAGCAACTCATATGTAAGAGAGTTTTATGTAAAGAAAATGTGCATCATGAAAACATTCCAACCCAATGCTGCCCAAGCCCACAAGTCCAACATTAACCCATTAACCCAACACCAGTCCACAAAGTCTTCCACCTCACAAAACAGAGGCAATGATGCCGCAGGAGGAAAGCTGAGTCAGTGAATGAATAAGCATCTCAGCACTAGCAGGGGTCTCCACATGGCTGCTCCAGCATCCACGGCTGCATCGGGATATGTCCATGTAGCTTCTCCTTGGGGATGTCTTGTAGGAAGTCAATCTTGCAAGCTGAAGCAGGGAACTGCTAAGGCAGCTGCACCCTGGTACAACCATCACAAAGCAAGAGATGCGAGAACTAGAAAGGCGAGGCTCACCACCCATTTATCCCTCCGCCTTTCAATGAGCCCCACATGTGATTATCGGCCAGGCTGGCACAATTAACTAACTCAGGTAGTTAGGGGTCACACAGTCACGTGCCTTGGCATAGTCAATAAAACACAAATAGATATCTTGAATTTTCTTCTTTCAGTTAGCATCCATCTGCTGTCAATAATGATATCCCTCAGGCCACATCCTCTTCTGCAACTGGCTTGAATTTCTGGAAGCTCTTTGATCATGCAATTATTGTTGAAAGATCTTTAGCAAAAATTTACTTGCATGTGCTATTAAATGATATTATCCAGTAATCTACGTTGTGTCGAACCATTTTTCTTTAGAATGAATACAAATTAGGACTTCTTCCAATTGGGTGACCGGTGGCTGTCATTCAACTATCTTGGCTCAGGCAAGTGAGTGCTTCATCAGCTCGCTGGAACATGTCAATCGGTATTCCATCAGCTCATCCAGGCTTCTTTGAAGCTAAGGTCTTCAGTGCAGCTTGGATGTCTTCCTTCAGGAGCATTGGTTCGTGATTACGTGCTGCCTCTAGAAATGATTGAATGTCAACGGTGCTTTTGGATGCAGTGGCTATGCGCATTCTTTTCATCTTTGGGTACTTCCTGCATCATTCAGAATTTTGACACAGTGCCTTTCAATATTACAACTAGAAACTTGAAATTTTTCTTCAGTTCTTTCAGCTTGATAGATATGGAGTATGCTCTTTTTGTTTATCTTCTAACTCCAACTATTTTCTCATTTCTTTATAACACATTACTTTGTCTTCTTGAGATGTCATTGGAAGTTTTCTGTTCAACTCTAAGCATACTCTCGGGTGGGGTTTCCATAAGGGGGGTGTACTGCCCCTGCAGGAGGGGCACTGGAAAAATTCAGGAAAGCTGTAAAAGCAGATACCTACATTTTATCCTGGATTATAACTATTGTACAAAAGATTGTAATCACCAGGGGTGGAGGGTGCTGAGTAATTTTTTTCTGAAAAAGTAGTAGGCCTGATATATTTGGGAATACAGTATATACTTTAGATTATTGGGTGATCCCTCATACGGAAACCCCACTGGGTGAACTGGACTCTCCCTCAGACACACTTGTAACCTGAGGACTTAAGCTGGAAAGCACATGGTGTCTTAGGAAGCAGAAGACATGTTGTACCAAGAGTGGCGGACTGTTGGTTGGTGGACAAACAAGATTTTGCTACATCAACACCTTGTATGCAGTATTAAGGTATGTACTATTCTGGCAATACGGTGATGGCCATTCTACTACATTTTGCTTATGCCGTTTGCATAATAGAGTGTATCTCAGAGGTGAACTGCCACCAGGGGGTCACCCTCTTGAAGCTGTGTTACTTGTTTCTCTGTTTTTCAGTTAATGAAATCCAGGGACATTGAGCCTAAAAGAAAAGAAAACATAACAAAGGTTTGGAGGAAGAGGCCATATAGACTGGTGGGGAAGAAATGATGTCATGAACTCCAGGAAGGAAAAATATGTTTGGAAAATAATTACAGAAGAAATTGTACAATTATGTTTGTCATGCTTGAATTATGGAATGATATGGCATATGTATTAATTTCCAAGTTACAGCAAATTAAAAAAGAAAAGAAAAGAAAAAAGCATAGATACAAGAATGAGTAACTTAAGAACATTTGGTTCTTACATCATCACCCTGCTCAATACTCACCTTCCTGAATTGATCATGAAGCTAAGGGTGCTATAGCAAAGTGCAGTGAAGAAAGTAGATGGTGCCTGGCTATCAATCAAAATAGTGTCTAGGGTTTTAAAGGTTCGTATTCAAACAGGTCGCCTTCTAAACCAGGAGCCAACAAAGTCGACACAGAAGAAGCATGCCAGCTTGTGTGATCCAAAGATGGCAATTACATAATTCTAATATGGGGAAAAGAAAAGCATCAGAACTAAAATTTTGAACACCCCACTTGGAGAAGGCTATGGAGAGTAGTGGGAGCCGCAAACCCATCTGTGGAGTATCCAGTCAGACTGAGCTGTTAGCAGATCCACTCTAGCTGAAGACAAGCGTTCTGAACAACCTCACTATTAGGCAGAGGCCATTGTCATTCTGATTGTGCGCCACTGAATTCAATACCAGGCCAGTTGTCCTCCCTGTAGCTATGACTGCAGTCAGTACTGGGAGCAATACTATCTCAGATGTCCCAAGACAGAACTTTCTTCCCTGACTTCTAAAATATTGACTAGGGCCTTCTCCTCACACATCATTTGTATGTTTGCCTTTATGCTAATATGATATTATCCTTATCACCTTATTGTGATTTGTCTTGCACTGGTTTCTGTTGTATGAAGCACCGGGAGAATGGTTGTATGATGATAATAATTGACACAAAGTGTTGTCGGAAATGCAAGGATGGGGGAGGGGAGGTGGGGAGGGAAGGAGGATTTCAGTGAGGAGTGAACAGTGAGGGTGGACGTGGGATGGGGTGGAGCACTAGAACTGATAAAGATGTCCATTTATAGGGACTGGTCTCTCCTAGGATAACTTGGTCAACTGAAAAGAAGTCTTGAAGACCAAAGACTATAGTCTTCAGCATGGATTATACCTAAATGCAAAAAAAAAAATTCTCCAAATGGACCAGTGAGCCGTCTCATGATAAACAGGGGATATACAGAATATAAACAGGGCTTCATTTTATTTGGATCTACAATAATGATCCATGTAAGCAGATGTCAAAAAATCAAATATGTATCATGAAAATCAAATGTAAAAAACCTCTTTCAGGTGTTGAAAAGCAAAGATGTCACCCTGAGGACTGAGGTGACCCTGATAAAACCCATGGTAATTTCTAGCACCTCATGTGCATGTGGAAGCTGGACAAGGAGTGGATACAGGAGACCAAGGAAGATCGATGCTTTGAATGATGGTGCTGACAAAGACTATGAAGCATACCATAGATTGGCAGAAGAATGAACAAATTTATCTTGGAAGAGGTACAGCCTGAACTGCCGTTAGAAGTCAGGATGGTGAGACTTCCTTCATCTTATGCACTTTGGATATGTTGTCAGGAACGAGCAGCCCCTGGAGAAGGACATCATGTTTGGTCAATAGAAAAGAGTTAGACCCTCAATAGGATGGATTGACACAGTGGCTGCAACAATGAGCTAAAACATAGGAAAAATTGTGAGGCTGGCAAAGGATTTCATTTTACTTGGTTCAACAATCAAGGCCAATGTAAGCAGCGGTCAAAATCAAATGATGCCTTGAGGACATTTAACCGCTGTTTCACTCTATTGTACATGGAGTTACTCTGAGTTGGAACAAGCTGGATGACTCCCCAAAACAACATGTGCCTCATATATGTCCTATGTAGAATATAACACACTGGTATGAATTCTACCTAGGCGAAAGCAAGCACCTAACAGGATGGGTTTACTGTTGTGAAGACTTGAGCCAAACTCTCAAGAGATAACTCTGTCAATTAGCACAATATAGTACATAAATACAGTGTTCTAAATTTTAGTTCAGTAAGTAGCATCTAGCGTCTTAAGGCCTTAAGAATAACATCTACAATCCAACTATTAGTTTACATTAGTCTTGGACAAAAGAGAACAAAATAAACCAAATGTTCAAAGAAGCTAGTGCACAAGACTAAAGGCCCAAAGGAACCATGGCCTTACGTAGCTTGCAATTAGTAGTTTTGGTATCTGGGGCCACTAAGGACTGTTCCGGCCAAGGACACAAAAGAAGGTCCTGACTTGGGACATATATAAACAGTAGATGCATGAATGGTCATACTTAATCATAGACCCTAATCCAAGAACAATTAGTTCTTATGATGTGGCCCTATGCAATATTTGCTACCAGGAAGAGATCACTGAAGATAAGGGTACTTTAGCAAAGTATGGTGATGAAATCAGATGGTACCTAGCTATGGCTTGAAGGTAATCAAGCGGCCATCTAGCTCAGAAGCAACAAAGCCCACATGGAAGAAGCACACCAGCCTATGCAACCACGAGGTGTCGAAGGGATCAGGTGTAAGGCATCATCAGAACAAAAAATCTTACCATAGTGAATGATGGGGGGAGTGCGGAGTGGAGATCCAAAGCCCATTAGTAGGCCACTGGAGATCCCCTTGCAGAGGGGTCTCGGGGAGGAGATGAGCCAGTCAGGGTGTGATGTAGCAATGATGAGAAGTACAACTTTCCTCTAGTTCCTAAATGTTTCCTCCCCGCTCCCACTACCATGACTCGAATTTGATCTTGCAAGTCTGGCTAGACCAGAGGAGGTACACTGGTACAGATAGGAACTGAAAATACAGGGAATCCAGGGCGGATGAGTCCTATAGGACCAGTGGTGTGAGTGGCAAAACAAGGAGGGTAAAGGGAGAATGGGTAGGAAAGAGGGAACCGATTACATGGAACTGTGTGTGACCTCCTCCCTGGGGGACAGACAACCAAAAAGTGGGTGAAGGGAGATGTCGGACAGGGCAAGATATGACAAAATACCCATTTATAAACTATCAAGGGCTCATGAGGGAGCGGGGAGCATGGAGGGAGGGGGAAAATGAGGACCTAATGTCGGGGGTTTGAGTGGAGAGAAAATGTTTTGAGAAACGATGTACAAATGCACTTTACACAATTGATAAGTGTATGGATTGGGATGACAGTTGTATGAGCCCCTAATAAAATGTTAAAAAAAAAGAATAGTTTCTGTGTTCTTAAAGACTTGTTTTGACAACAAACAGCCCTTTCCCTGTGATGTCAGCTAAGTACACATGGAAGAAGTACACTAGCCAGCATGATCAAAGAAGTATTGGCAATAAAGTCCAAGATCAGAGGGTCAGAGTATCAGAGCTTAAATTCTGATACCTGTGACCTCCTCCCTGGGGGACGGGCAACAGAAAAGTAGGTGAAGAGAGACATTGGACAGGGCAAGATATGACAAAATAATAATTTATAAATTATCAAGGGCTCATGAGGGAGAGGAGAGCGGGGAGGGAGGGGGAAAATGAGGACGTGATGTCAGGGGCTTAAGTGGAGAGCAAATGTTTTGAGAATGATGAGGGCAATGAATGTACAGATGTGCTTTACACAATTGCTGTATGTATGGATTGTGATAAGAGTTGTATGAGCCCCTAATAAAATGATTAAAAAATTCTGAGAAATTGGTTTGCAGATGACTGCAGATGACAGTGAAAAGTCAAAATTCATTTAGAGAACCTCAGAGGGACTCAGTTTCCATTGAATTTCTTAGATCAATTTAACAAGCGTATGCATAGTCTACCCTCAGACAAAGTGCATCAGAATGTGGACTTTTGAAACTACAGATACAGTTAAAGTTTAAGCCTTACCATTTGTTTTTCCATTTAACTCATTTACAACATGTCCTAATTTTTATTAAATTCTACTATATGTTGAATAGAGGCTATTCTGTATTAAAATTACTCTTCTTATGTTTACTTAAATTATTTTCTTTATATTAAACTCAATATATAAATCTATATAAACAGCAAGTAGATTAATAGTTTCTGACATAGGAGGTTAGGGAAAACTAGGAGCTAATAATAATGGATTCAAAAATGAAGAAAATGTTAAATTGATTGGGATGATGAATGCATAACTCTCTTTAGTATACTGAAAAATATAATTATATTATGGATGAAATATATTTATATCAATAAAATTATTATAAAATAAAAATTGAACAAAATTTTTTAATGAAGTCAGGAATAAAAGGGAGAAAATATTTCTAAAAAGCCATTTATTGATATTATTATTATTATTATTATTGGACTTATAAAGACTAAAAGAAACCCAAAACTATCACACTAAGTTACTCTTTGAAAATAAATTCACTTCTGGTGATCACCTTTCATCCAAATAATAAGTTGGATTACAAAATTAAAATATTAAGCCTTAATACTGTATTCCCTCAAATAGTCAACCATATAAGACCAAAATATAAACATTTACCCCCAAATAAAGATTAGAAGTTAAGGAGGGCCAGGAAAGCTTAATTAATGCAACCAGAACAAAATATAATAATGATGAAAATATTGACACATTATAAAAAATGAAATAAATGTCATGGAACAAGTTGTGCAGAAATTTAATGGGAACCTAATTTGCTATGGCTATTTTCATCTAAAATGCACTAAGTGCATAATGAAGAAATATTATGAAAACTTCCTGCCTATAAATTTGGCGACTTTGATGAAAATGGCCAATTCTTTTAAAGGCACAACGTAGCAAAGCTGAATTAAGAGGAAGCAGTTCATTTGAAAGGTCCAAAATAAATTTAATCCTTAATTAGAATCTCTTGAGAATGAACAATCTAGTATGAGGATAACTTGGTTGATGACTTCTACACAGCAATTAAGTAAGTAAAAATAACAGTCATTAAAGAATACTCCTCAACTCATCATATGAGCCAAGTTATTACTGTGAACAATAACAAACAAAGATATCTAATGTCATATTTATTTATGAACCATTGAAAGATGTTTTCTTCTATGATCAGGAGAAAGCATAGATGTCCATTTTAACAGCCTGAGCTGTCTTGGGAGAAGTACAGCAGCCACAGGCTGGTGAGACTTCCTCTCATTCACTTTGGATATGTTATCAGTGTAAGCCAGTCATGGGAGAAAGACATCATGCTTGATCAGGGCACAAAGGAAGACTCTCAATGAGATGGAATGACCAGGGACTTCCACACAGCAACAGTTGTGAGGATGGTTCATGACCACACAATGTGGTTCGTAAGATGGCTGTGAGTCAGGATTTCCTCAATACCACCTACCAATACCATTTAACATTTTATAGAACTGAGCCAGTGCTTTGAGGCGAGAAAATATAGTAAAAATCAAGTATCTTGAAAAAGAAATAAAATTGTCTTTACTTGAAAAAGGCATGCATACAATACACAAAATATAATCCTATTTCTATGAACTAGCAATAAACAATTGAAAATAAAATAAATTAAAGCAATGCAATTACAACAGCACCAATAAATATGAAATTGGCACAAATCTAACAAAATATGTACAATCTAAGTGTGTTGAAAGCACTGATGCAAAAAAATCAAAGCAAACCAATTGTGTTAGGTAGATTGACTGGAGAAACAAATCCAGTGACGTTCATATATGTATCAGAGAGAGCTTTATATCAAGAAGTAATTATGCATGAATAAAACATCCCAGCCTGGTTCAAGTCAAGTCCATAAGTCTAATACTAGTCCGTAAGTCCCTCTTCAGACTCATGCAACCACAGGCAATGATGCAGAATGCAGGAATATCATGGGCCTATGGGGGGGGAGGTGGATCTTGTGGATCCAATGGCAGTGGATGCATCTTCAGGGCTCTGGCAGGTCTCAGAGTGACTTGCCAGCAGGAAGGTGAAGGCAGAGAAGGGGGAGTGACGTTTTCCAGGGCCCTCCTCAGGAGAAGGCCACCCCCACGATGATTCACCATCAGGCTGTGACCTGATTGGCAGGCTAAAAACCCCTACACTTTTATCTATTTTCAAATTGACATGAAATTATATAACTATCATACCGGCCATTGACACAGAAAGGTGAAGCGGGAGGTAGGAAGATCACAGGTTGGTGTGTGCAGATTGGAGAGGATTCAAGGTCAATGGAAGCATGGCAAGGCTTCAACAGCTCTCCTGGCCAAGCAGCCCACAGGGGGCTACCCCTGGAGGCAGGCACAGAGTTCCAGCATTCAGAAAGGCAAAGAAACAGAGGGAGAAAAGGCGTCCCAAGTGTCTCTCTTATTAAAAGGTCACACCTCTAAGGAGGCATCACCAGGCTGTGATCTCCACCCCATCATTTTTATACAAATTCAAGAGAACATAAAATCTCACTATCACACCTATATAAATAAAATATATATCATGTTCATGATTGTCAATACTGTTGATATCAATGCTAAAACTGATTTGCAAATCTAATGTTTCTAATTAAACTCCAGTAAAAATTTTATAGAACTTGACAGCCACTTGTAAAATTGAAAGGAAAATTTTAAAAACCTAGAATAATTAAACAATACTAACAAAGTAAAACAAAGTAGAATGATTAACTATACCAAATACCGAGATTTACCGTAAAGCTATAGCAATTAACTAATGCAGTATTGGCAAAAGAATGAACATATAGATCAATGGAATAACACAGAGTTTAGAAATAGATCCATACATATATCCCCAATTGATATTCAACAAAGAATTCAATGAAGAAAAAGGATGCGGTTTCTAAGAAAGGTTGCTATAGAGAGTAAATATGCATGTAAAAAAATTTAAAGATGAGATCGGGAGCGTTCAGGGTGGTATGGCCCCAAGTTTTATTTTAAGCTGTTTGGATTTGCTGTTGGGAAGATCACTGGGTTTGTGGAGGAATTAGTCACAAATGGCTTGTAGAAAATACTGTCATATAGTCCATTTCACCATTTTCTGTTGCAGGAAGCCACTCCACCACAGAATGCTAATATGCCAGTGGTACCCAGTACCTCTTGTATATAGGCTATTGCAAATATTGTTCTGAAATGCTTAACTTCAGAATTACATTTATTAAAGTAAATAATTGTTTTAAATCTATTTTGTAAAGATATAAAGTACAATAGAATTTCTGGAGTACAGATTAAACTATCTGCACTAAAAAAAAAAAGAAAAATTTAAAGAATATAAAATTTTAACACAAGCCTCACAGTTTATCTAAAAATTAACTCAAAATGTACCTCAGTATAAAACAATAAAATTTAAGGACAAAAACATAGGAGAATTTTTTAAATGCATTTTGATTAGGCAAGGATATTGCAGATATGACACCAAAAGAAAGATGATCCATGAAAAGAAACTTGATGAATTGTACTTCATCAAGGAAAGAGCGTCTGCTCTGTAAAAAACAGACACTTGACAGAGAAACGCGAGAACTGGGAAAGTATATTTGCAAAACACACATTTAAGTTTTACAGACTTGCACCCAAAACACATAAAGAGTTCTCAAAACTTCACAATAAGAAAGCAAACAAGTCAGTTTTTTAAATGTGCAAAATGAGGACTCATTAAGCAGCTGTGTGAATGAAAAATAAGCACACATAAAGATGCCCAAACTCAAAAGTTATTAAGAAAATTCCTATTGATAGATAATATGATATCAATTATCATTAGCATAAAAAAGCAAACAAACACCAACAGAGAGTTGTTCCCTACTTCCAGCAACCCTAAAAGAGTTTTGATTCTGCCATCTCTCATGTAGAACAGTTGGTGATTTTCAACCACTGACCATGCAGTTAACAGTCCAAACCTTAACAGGCAGGGCCTTCATGGATGCCTTTTATAAGGCGCCATTGTGTGCTCACCTCCATGATATGATTGCTGAAGACAAATGGGTGCATAATCAAATGTGGCGAAGAAAACTGATGGTGCCTGGCTATCAAAAGATATAGTGTCTGGGGTCTTAAAGGCTTGAAGGTAAAACAAGCGGCCATCTAACTCAGAAGCAACAAAGCCCTCATGGAAGAAGCATACCAGCCTGTGCAATCATGAGGTGTGGAAGGGTTCAGTTATCAGGCATCATCAGAACAAAAAATCTTATCATAGTGAATATGGGGGAGAGTGTGGAGTGGAGACCCAAAGCCCATTAGTAGGCCACTGGAGATCCCCTTGCAGAGGGGTCGGGGGAGGAGATGAGCCAGTCAGGGTGTGATGTTACAACGATGAAAAATACAACTTTCCTCTAGTTCCTAAATG
>NW_022111324.1:2511575-2536157 GCF_000313985.2 Echinops telfairi | reverse complement strand
CTGGGGGACAGACAACAGAAAAGTGGGTGAAAGGAGATGTCAGACAGTGTAAGACATGACAAAATAATAATAATTTATAAATTATCAAGGGTTCAGGGGGGCGGGGCAGGGAAGGGAGGCAGAGGAAAAAATGAGGAGCTGATACCAAAGGTTCAAGTAGAAAGAAAATGTTTTGAGAATGATGATGGTAACAAATGTACAAATGTGCTTGACACAATAGATGTATGTATGGATTGTGATAAAGGTTGTAAGAGCCCCAATAAAATGATTTCTAAAAGAAAAAAAATACTCTCCATTACACTTAATGCATTTGTCAAATCTGCAATTCCATTCTTGTAAAAATGTTTTAAGCTCATCTGTTTGGATAGTTGACAACCCCTCCCTCGTTTTTTTTCTTCACCTCTTCTATTTCATCAACTTTCTCTCCTTTAATGTCCCTCTTCAGTCCCAGAAACAAAAAGGAGTGGCAAAGAGTAAGGTCAGGTGAGTAAGGTGCATGGGGCAAGAGAGATATACTGGGTTTGTACTGGTGCACTTGAGATGACTACATGAGCAGGTACAGTGTCGTGGTGGCAAAACCAGCCCCTTGTCTGCCACAAATCAGCGCCCACCACCACCACTTGATTAACAGTCTGACCTGGTGGAACAAACTCCAGTGTATTATGAGTCAGATTTTTCATCCGTTCAGGAAGTTGACAGATATTTAGAGTGAGATTTGTCATCAATCAACATTTCACATATTTTGGAATGAGAAAACCACTCAGACAGCTGGATTCAACATCAAAACAGTTTCTGCGACATTTTTCCCAAGCAAGAAACAAAATTTCAGAGCTGCACATTGTTCTCTTAAATCAACCATCACAAAAAAAGAGGTTTGAGTGAAACTGCTTCCACAAAGAACCTTCCCAGGCAATACCTCCAGGTGTACTAACTCAGAGAGGGTTGCTAGATGCTCGCCTAGAGGGGAAAATGCATACTACAAAAGCTCTGCCCAGGGGAATGGTTTTCTGTTTGTGGGGGCTACCCCCTCATATATACACACACACACATAAATATATCTACCTACTTATATATCCATACACGTGCCTGGGTACTTCCTAAATCCCTGCAGAAATTGAATGCAAAGATAATTGAATTTTTCCATGAATTTGTTCCTTTTTTGAAGCCCCTTCATGTGTGTGTGTGTGTGTAGAGAGAGAGAGACAGAAGAGAGAGATACTACTATAGTTATCTATACTTAGCTATATGAATCACATTTATTATGGTAGCTTAGCGAGTTAAGCAGTGGGTTGCTAACTGAATTTCATTCATATGGCTATGTTGAAATGGCAGATTTATAAAAAGAATGTCATTGTTTCCAGGGACTGGGACAAAGATGAGGGCTTGACTCAAAGGGACAGAGGGGGCTTGAAGGGATTGGAGCGGGGCAATGGAATGGTTCTATGATTTGGTTATAGTGATGATTACACTACAGTATGTGTCAGTCAAATGCATGTAAATCTACACTAGAAGGGGTGAATTTTATTATATATATATAAAACACCTTTGTAAAAATAAATTTTAAAATCAAACTGGTCCTTTCTGAAGACATAAGAATATAACTTCTCCTAAATAAGATTTATTTTCTTATTCTGATAAGACAATTTTAAAGGATACATTCTTCCCTGGTCCATGTTTCCCTCTATGGATTCCTACTAGTGCAGCAGGTCCAGGCTTCTCAACTCTGTGCCTACTCTTTCTAAATGGCAGAGAGTCCAGGAGGTGAAGGAGAGTCCAACACCCATTTGTTTGCACTGTTGGTTGAATGGAGTTACTATAATAAAGGCTACAGCCACCTGTGTCCCTTTTCTCTAGATACTTTGTTTTCCACATTCTCCATGTTGGACGGCTACAAAGCCATGGACTCCCTTAGCTGGGCCTTTATGTCTGCCCTGCAGGTCCCATCACCAGGTGATTTCTAAAGTCTGGAGGAGGAGGAGTTCCGAAGGAAGCCAAACTCAAGCCAAGTTCCACATGTCTACTTTACTCATAATGAAGCCATCATTTGTATCCTTGTTAATACCTGTCTCTTTCTTCTGTTGTCTGAATACCAATTGAAAGAAATATCTTCTCAGTGGTATTCCTGGGCCAAAGAAGAACCCAGAAAACTTAGGTCTGAATCAATAAGACATAAACAAAATGGAGATAAAATCTCAGTCACTATAAGTAGTATTTTTCATTTATGTACAGCCCAACATTTCAGAGTGTTTCTGAGTCTCCTTACAGGAAGCGAAGGAAACCAAACTATCGCTGACTCAGCCAAGTTGAAGCAGATGCACTCAAGGAAGGGCCCAGGCACACTCAATTTTAGGAAATTCTACAGGTGAATCTGATGTACACCAAAATTGAGAATCATTTTCATTTAATAAATAAGGAAATTAAGAAAAACTGATAAGAGGCAATGATTAGTCAAGGTCACATGAATAGCAATCCATGAATTTGAAACTAAAAACCAGAGTCCTATTTCAGTGTGTTTCCACTTAAGTTTTTATTTTTTCCTCACCTCTTTTAAAACCACATCATTTCACTGCATGGATGATGTATTCGAATATTCTCCTGTTGAATAAAAATGCAGCTGAATATAGTGAAATATACTACATGGTATAAGATCAGCCATCTAATGCCAATGAATTTAAATACAGTTCAATAAACATAGCGGGTGCTGACTATGGAGCAATAAAACACAGACCCTGACCTCAAAGAACGAAAGTATAATATATGATCACTTCTCAGCTAGTGGGTTCTTTTCTACCTTTAAATAATCAGACAACTTAATCTTTAGCTTTTTATTATTTACTCCCTTGTTATTAATAGTAATAAAAATAGTTAACATTTAGCAAGTCCTACTTAATGCAAATCCATACTATGTAATTAGGATGGGTTAGCAACGTATTTAAGTTACGTTACTGAATCTTCACAACAACCCTTTGAAGCATTATTACTATTGTTTTTATTTTCTAAGTGAGAAAACGTATTCTAAAAAGTAAAGTGAAGCAACTGGTTGACTACCACACAGCTATTAAGTTGGTAATAAATATATGCAAGGGCACATCAAAAGTCCCCCCTCTCCCAATTCTATAAACGTTCAATTCCATTTTCCATGAACTGTTTGAGGTCCTTTGTGTACAGATCTCTGCGTTTGCATCTCTGAAGACACAAGGGATTTGTGCTCATCTACTGACCTTAAGGTTGGTGACCCATTCAGCAGCACCACCTTCCAAGATCCTGGGGATCTTCTTCCATAGAGGTCACACCCTATGGAGCAGTTCTATTTTATAACCAGTGGAGTCATCATAAGTTAATGGATCTATTCCCATTTTTCCTGGATATATATCTCTATCTATCTATCTATCTATCTATCTATCTATCTATCTATCTATCTATCTATCATCTAACTATCATCACAAACTCACTATCATTGAATTCATTCTGACTCAGATTAACCCTATTAGTCAAAGCAGAACTGCTCCCTTTTGGGTTTCTGAGGTTGTAAATCTTTTTATTTTATTTTGTAAATGTTTAATCAATTTATTGGGAGCTCCTACATATATAACAATCCATACCTTAATCACATCACACAGTATTGTACAATTAAATTGCTTACCACAATCAGTTTCAATACATTTTCTTTCTTCTTGAACTCCTTGATATCAGCTCCACTTTATGCCCTCCCTTACTCCCCTACCCCCATGGAACCCTTATTTTTTTCCCCTATAATAGTTTTTTAGCCACATTTTATACAATCCAATATATCCATTTACATACAATTCTGTCGTTTGACCCCATTGAATGGGTTTATACAGTCATCAATGCTATTAGGTCCCTGTTTCCCCTCCCACCCACCCCTGCCCTGCCCCACCCCGCCCATTTCCCATCCCACAGGGAACCATTACTCCTGTTACTGCTCTGAAGGGTTATCTGTCTTGGCTTTCATGTATCAAATGATCTTAAATATCCAAATGAATATATGCAAATGTAACATGATTAATGAGGTAAAACAAGAACTAGAGGAATTACTGTTAAGTAGTTCATCAGTGCTATACTGCACTCTGGACTTTTCATCTCTTCTGTGGTCCTTCTGTGAGGGACTGTCCAATTATCTTACAGGTGGGTTTTGGGTCTCCAACGGATCCACACCCCTTCCCATCGATTTGGTTCCATGTTTTTTAACTTCTGATACCTCTTCCCATCAACATCTCATAATCACATAGGCTGGTGTGCTTCTTCCACGTGGACTTTGTTGCTTCCCTACTAGATGGCCGCTTGTTTAACTTCAAGCCTTTAAGACCCCATACACTATATCTTTTGATAGCTGGGCACCATTAGCTTTCTGCACCACATTTGCTTATGCACCCATTTTGTCTTCAGCAATCGTGTCAGGAAGGTGTCATACAATGCCACATTATTAGCACAAACCATCTTGAACTGAGGTGAGATTTAAGTAGAGGCCCAAAGTCCATCTGCTTCCTTGCTGCATTTGCATATATATACAAACATAAACAAATATACATATACTTAGATATTTTTTCTTCTTTCTTCCTACCCCTCTATTATGTTTACTGCAGTTCACTTCAGTAATTCCTCTAAGATACAATTTGATTGATTAAACTCAATCAGAATGTTACAGCCTCCTTGTCATCAATTTAGAGCATTTACTGTTCCCCTGCACCCATCATTGTGGCTCCCCAAACCCCCCCACTCCCCTCCCATGCCCAGGGAACTAAATCTTTAAGGGAGAAGAAAGTCTCATCTTTAACCCTCAGAAGGGCTAGTGAATTTGCAGTCACTAGCCCAGAATGTAATTCAGTATGCCAGCATATATTCTGTTTTATCCTACTAGTTTATAATTTCTTTAAGCTGTAAATTATACCCAAATATTTTATATCATTTTCTATATTTCATAGTACTTAGAAATGTTTTGTTTTTTTTAACATTTTATTAAGGGCTCATACAACTGTTATCCCAATCCATAGAAATGTTGTGATAATAATTTGTTCAGTATTTCATTATTGTGGGATTTCAATGAATATGTATGTAGTTTTGTTGGGTAGGATTCCATGGAAGGGATAATAATGTATGAGGATTGTGACTGATATTCATCAAGCTGTGGAATGGGGAAAAATTCACAAAAGTACTAAAGAAATAGTACTTCCTAAATGGTGTTTTGAGGATGCCTCACGTTTCCGTTAGAAACCCAGTGCTTAACTCATTACACCACCTTCACTGTGGCACGTAACTAAAGAAGAAACAAGCCAACTACCATAATACTTAGGAATATCATTATCCAGAATTGCTACAAAATACTATCAAAAATGTCCAGTTTCCAACAACAAAAAACTTACCACCAGCAAGTGGATTCTGACTCATGGTGACCTTGTATTGTCTGGAGAGACTTATCCCTAGAGAAGGATGTCATGTTAAGTAGGTAGAGGGGCAGCGATGGAGAGAAAGCCCCTCAAGGAGATAGATTGACACTGGCTGTAATAACGGGCTCAGGTGTTGGAACAATTGCAAAGATGGTGCAGGACAGGGCAGTATAATCTTCTTTACGTCATCTCACAACTTGTCAGGCCTTCTGTCACTAGCGTTCAGTGAGTCAAATCTGTTCTTGGGATGCTCTCAAAAGCCAGGTGGGATATAGTCAAGGCCATATGTTAGCCGCTGTCAACTTATTTTAATTTTATTCAACCTGAATATACATATGACTTTCTACAGTTGTCCATAGCATCCTTGTGGTCAATGATATTGAGCTTCTCCACCATCTTTTCCCAGAAATATAGTCCATGTGATGTCTGTGTATTCTACCGAGTGAGGTCAATGTGTATTTCCCCTATTTATGTTAATGATAAAGCTGGCTTGTTAATGATAAATCTGGCTAGACCAGAGGATGTACACTGGTACAGATAGGAACTTGAAACACAGGGAATCCAGGGCAGGTGATCCCTTCAGGATCAGTGGTGAGAGTGGCGTTACTGGGAGGGTGAAGGGAAGGTGGGTTGGAAAGGGGGAACCGATTACAGGGATCTACATATAACCTCCTCCCTGGGGGACGGACAAGGGAAAAGTGGGTGAAGGGAGACATTGGACAGGGTAAGATATGACAAAATAATAATAATTTATAAATTATCAAGGATTCATGAGGGAGGGGAGAACAGGGAGGGAGGGGGGAAAATGAGGAGCTGATATCAAGAAATGTACAAATGTGCTTGACACAATGGATGTGTGTATGGATTGTGATAAGAGTTTTACAAGCCCCCAAAAAATGATTAAAAATAAAAAGGTATTTTCAGTTCATGTCGCTGTGATGGCATACGTTATGCCAGTGGTATTTCAAATACCAGCCAGGTCGTGCAAGTTTTCAGCCGAGCTTTCAGAAAGAGTTTTGCTTGTTTTGTTATTGTTGTTTGCAGGTGCCATCAAGTTATCTCCTACTCGCAGCCACCCCACGTAGAACAGAAGGAAACGCTGCCCAGTTTGATGCCAGCCTCACAAGTGTTCTTATGTTTGAACCGATCGAGGCAGCCGCTGTATCAAGAGATCTTGTGGAAGGTCTTCGTCTTTTCCACTTCCCCACTATTTCATGAAACATGACGTCCTTCTCCAGGCTCTGTTTTCTCCTGACAGCATGTCCAAAGGACAAGACACAAAGTCTCCCCGTCCTTGCCTCAAAGGACTGTTCTACCTGTACTTCTTCCAAGACAGATTTATTGGTTCTTTGGGTAGTACATGATATTTTCAATAATCTTCACCAGCACCACAATTTAAACACATCAACTTTCCTTTGGTCTTCTTTTTTCAATGTTCAACTTTTACATGTATATGAGACGATTGAAAATACCATGGTTTGAGTCAGGTGCACTTTAGAGCTCAAAGTAACATATATTCTTTTCCACACTTTAAAGTGGTTGTGTGCAGATTTATCCAGTGCAATGAATGTTTTGATCTCTTGACTGCTGTTTTCATGAGTATTGATTGTGGATCAAGCAAGATGAAATCCTTCACAATATCAACCTTTTCTCCATACATCATGATATTACCTGTTGGTCCAGTCGTGAGGATTTTTATTTTCTTGCCATTAAATTGTAATTCACTGTGAAGGCTACAACCCTTGATCTTCATCAACAAGTGCTCCACAGGCTTCTCACCTTAGCAAAGAAAGTTTTGTTATCTGCATATTGTAGGTTGTTAATGAGCCTTCCTCCAATCCTGCTACGGTGTTCCTCATATAATTCAGCTTCTCTTATTATTTGCTTAAGACACAGATTGACATGGTGAGAGGATACAACCCTGACACATGTTTCCTTAATTTGAACCATGCAGTATTCCCTTGTTTTATTAACACAACTGCCTCTTGATCCATGTACAGGTTTCATATGAGCACACTGAAATGTTCTGGTATTCCGATTCCTCTCAATGTTATCCACAGTTTATTAAGGTTTACATAGTTTCATGCCTCTGCATACTCAATAAACAGAAGCAAGCATCTTACTGGCATTTCTGCTCTCAGCCAAGATGTATCTGACATTAGCAATCACATCCCTTGTTCTATGTTCTGAATCTGGCCTGAATCTCTGGCAGCTTCCTGTCAATGTACTGCTCCGATCTTTGTTCAATAATTTGAGTATTCTGTTGGGTCACCTTTCTTTGGAATGAGTTTAAATAGGAATCTCTTCCAGTCAGTTAGCGAAGTAGCTGTCTTCCAAATTTCCTGTCATGGCTAAGTGAGTGCTTCTAGTGCTTCATAAGCTTGTTGAAACATATCAGTTGATAGTCCATCCAATTTCTGGATGCCTTCAGTTCAGCTTGGACTTCTTCCTTCAATACCAATGATTCTTTTTCATATGCTACTTCTTGTTATTGTTGAATGTTGGCTATGCTTTTTGGTACAGTAACTCTATGTATTCTTTCCATCTATCTTCCTTTGCTAATGCCTGCATCATTCAATATTTTTCCCATAGAATCTTTCAATATTGCAACTTGAAGCTTCATTTTATCTATCGATCTAATGCAGTGATTCTCAACCTGTGGGTCGTGACCCCTTTGGAGTTTGAGCGACTCTTTCACAAGGGATGCCGGATTCATAACCATAGCAAAATTACAGTTATGAAGTAGCAACAAAAATAATTTTATGGTTGGGTGGCTCACCACAACATGAAGGACTGTATCAAAGGGTCGTGGCATTAGGAAGGTTGAGAACCACTGGTCCAATACATATATGAATGTATATATATAATTTGGTTATAGTTATGTTAATTATTTGGCTGATAGATGACCTGTGGGTATAGCATAAGTTTCAAGTTAGAAGGTTACATAAGAGGTTCCTCTGGCCTCTCTCAGACCAGTCAGTCTGTTTTGTTTTGTTTCATTTATTTTTTACTCTGTGTAACTGGGACTATCTATTGTGGTCTTGGTCTGAGTGGTTAGTAGTTGGAATTAGTTGTTCATCTGGTCTCAGGTTAAAGAAGAATGTGGTTCATGTTGGAGATTAGTCTTTTGGACGAATTATTTCCTTGAGTCTTCATTTTTCCTTATTATCTTTTGCTTGAGGCAGGAAGAGACCAATAGTTGCTTCTTGTATGGCCACTTGCGAACTTTTAAGATGTCTGATACAATTCACCAGACTAGGATGTAGAACACTCTTCTGTTCCGTTAGTTAATGCAGCTTTCTTGTGTAGTCTGGGCTCTTCTCTGTATAAGGTCCTGCCATCTAAACTTTGGACAGATTTATTTTTCTTTGCCAATTTATATGTCCTTTATTTTCCTAATACTCTAGTGGCATGTTCCAGAAAAATACTGAATAAGAATGGTGATAAAAGGCATGCGTGTCTCCTTCTCAATCTCAAGTGGAGAGCTGTTAGTCTTTCTCCATTGAGCATTATGTGGGCCGTTGTTCTTGTATATGGCTCTTAATTATCTTGGGGGATTTCTCTATGCTTCCATTTTACTGAGTTTTTCATCAGGAATGGGTTTGAACATTATCAAATGTATTATCTGCATAGATTGAGATGATAATGTATTTTACTTGTGCAACACGTAACATTAATTGTTTTTCTTATGTTGAACCATTTTTGCGTCCCTTATATGAAACCCACATTGTCAGAATGTATTACCGTTATTATTATTTATAGGGTTTGAATTCTACTGGCTACAATTTTGTTGGGAATTGTGGTGTAGCCACATGAATTCAAGAGGAATATCAGTCTATAATTTTGCTAGCTTGATATATTTTTCCATACTCTTATTTTTAATCTACTCCTATATTTGTAAGTAATATCTGTGTGGGTAGGTATTGGGCTACTAACTGCAAAGTTGTTGCTTCAAATCTGCCAGCCGATCCAAGAAAGAAAGAAAAGGCTGCCTACTCTAGCAAAGACATACAGTCTTAGAAACCCTAAATAAGGTGGCTTTGAGTCAGAATGGCCTTCACTACAGTAGGTTTTTAGGTTTCTTACAGCAACATATTGATGACTTATAGTTTGTTATGTTATTCATTCTTCCATCCTTTGTCTCTTAACTAGTATATTTAAAATACTTTCATCCAGTGTGATTATCAATAGGTATCAATTTAAAAAAAATTTTTATTGGGGACTCATACAACTCTTATCAATAGGTATAGATGTATTTCTGTCATCTTGTTATGCCTTTTTATTGTATTGAATTGATGGTTTCTTTGTTTTGGTTAATTTTCTGTATTGAGTTGTTTTTGTTGTTGTTTATGAATTTTCTTTTTATTTTCTTTGCTGTTGCTGGTTTATGTTTACTGTGTGTTTATTGTGTATTTATGATATTCTTTTGTGTTTTATTAAATGGGTTTATTGACTGTCTTGGTTGCTACCATGATTTACCGTTATTTCCCAAAGTTTAAAACAGTGTGTTATTTCATTATATTGGTTGTTACGAACTCCCCCTACCCCCTTTTCTTTTTGTTTGTTTATCTTGTAATATCCTATTTTTCACTATTGCATTTGAGAGTCAATTCTGCTGGATATATGACTCTTGGTCAGTAATTCTTTTCTTTTGAGCTTTTATATAGCTGTCCCTTGTCTTACCTGAATGGCTTCTGCTGAGAAATCAGAGCTTAGTCTCATTGTTCCCCTTTAAAAGTGACATTTATTTTAACCAAGGTGCTCTCAGAATTCTTTGTCTTTTGTTTTATAAATTTGACTATGATTTGTTTTGGTGGTTTTCTTTTGGGGTCTCTGTCTCCTATAGGGTTCTTTGAACTTCTTAGAAAGAAATGTCATGTTTCATGATATAAGGAAAGCTTTCTGCCTGAAAATCTTTAATATTTCTCTCTGTGCTTACTTATGTCTCCTCCTGGTCTCCAATTGAAATTCCATGTGGAATATTTCTCTTACTAATAGTCCATACAGTTCTTGGGCTTTCTTTATTTTTCCAGGAACTCCTGGGTCCGATTCCCTCTTTTCTGATTGTTCTTCAAATAAATTAGCTTGAAAGGGTTTAGTCTCTATTTCACTGATTCTAACTTCCATTCGGTCAGTTCTACTTCTGTGTTCTTCCATTCAGTCGTCTACTTTGAACATGTTATTGTTAATCTTCTGGATTTCCAGTTGCAGTATTATATGTTTACTCATTGTGTTTCTATTTTCTTTGCCCTCCCAGATCTTCTACTGCTTTGTCTGAATTGTCCGTAGATTTGTCTGTTTTCTTAATATCTTGAAGGATCCTCTACATGTGACCTCCTCCCTGGGGGACGGACAACAGAAAAATGGGTGAAGGGAGAGGTCGGACAGTGCAAGATATGACAAAATAATAATTTATAAATTGTCAAGGGTTCATGAGGGAAGGAGGAGAGGAGTGGGAGGGGTAAAATGAGGAGCTGATGCCAGGGGCTTAAGTGGAGAGCATATGTTTTGAGAATGATGAAGGCAGTGAATGTACAAATGTGCTTTACACAATTGATGAATGTATGGATTGTGATGAGTTGTATGAGCCACTAATAAAATGATTTTTAAAAATATCTGGAAGGATCCTAATGCAAACCTTTGAATACCTTACAGGTTCTAGTATCATTTCTTTCTCAAGAAAGCTTTATTCCCACCCACCCACCTACACACACACACCCTTTTTTGGTCACTTTGAGACATGTTGTCCTCCTTTACATGGTTTGAAATTGTTGAATCTAAAGCATTAGTTTCTTTTTATTTAGTTATTGCTTGTACATGTGTATGTTTTATTTTGCTTTGTTTCGATACACCTGGATGTGCCAGGTGGACATGTTTCATTGGTCTCTAACCTAGTGGCACCTGTCCCTTGGTGGTTAGGGTAACAGCTAACAGTATGTTGTAAGGTCCTTTCTGGTTGGGGCTAGTAGTTAGTACTGTAGTCTTTGACATTTACCAGTAAATGCTTCAGGTTTAATCAACAGGGAAGTTTTAAACCTTGCAATTTTTCTTGGAATGTGTATCTTCCTATTTATTATCCTCACCTCTAGTCTTACAGGCTTCCCCTGCCTCTCCTCCTCATCTTTCCCGTCACTGTGAGTGATAACACTGAGTTGATTCTGTTATCATAGTGTAAGCATTAGAAGGAATCCGTTTTTAGAAGAGAAGCAATGCTGGCATATCACCTGTGAGTCAGAAATCCATGCTGTGTGGAGCACCAGTTAGGGGTTGTACTCTAGCTTTGGATCTTTAGTTCAAATATTGGTTGTTAGCTATAATTAGCTTACCCACTTGTGTCTTGGGTTCCATAGACAGAAAACAGCACATGTAACAGTCAGTAGTGTCTTGTCTTACCTTCTGCCACCTTTCAAACAGGCTCTGGAATGAAGGTGGCCTCAGGCAGCCCACCTACTTTGATTACCTAAAGGTGGGGCGCTTACAGGTCAAAGGGATCAGGACTTTTACTCTAATCCATTAGAAGATTAACAATAGAGGTAAAACTAATGGACTCGGGAAGAGAAGACAATGGAATCTAGAACTTTTTGAACCAAGTACCGAGCAGATGTTAGATAATTTTAAGACTGCGTGCTGCCTTATAAAGAATCAAACCACCTTAGCTGCAGTCAAGTTGATTCCAACTCTGGGAGACCTTGTGTGAGTTAGAGTGGAACTTTCCTTCTCAGAGTATTCCATGGAATAATTTTAAAAATAGACTTTCAGGTCTTTCTTTTTTTTTTTCCCCCCACAGCTGATTTGACTTAAATCTCCAACCTTACGGTTAGGAGTCAAGAATGGTAGCCATCTGCAATATCCAGGAACTTCTTTTAAAGAAGAGATGCCTTTTACAAAGAGTCCACAACCTCTCTCCTCTTCTCCATCAGCTGGGTCACCTTGACACAGAGGGCCAATGGAGCCGTTTTGACTAGAAGTGGAGCACAGCGCTGCACAGAAGAATGAAACCGCTTTAAAAATTAAAGCTCTAGCTGTATTCATTTCCCTTCCCAGGACAGGCAGTTATTTTCAGCAGGGTCGCTTTTACTAAGAGATAGAAAACAAAGAGGAAAGGTTTTTTGATTAATGGAGTAGTCTTTCAGGCAATTTTTAACAGAAAAGTACTTCTTTTTGTCATGTGAAGATAGGAAGTTCCATAGAACACCTCTGATTACATCAGCAGTGTCCCCCAACATTCTCACAGCCTACTAAGAAGTATGCGGACATGTGTAACAGAAATTAGAAGTGGAAACGGAGAATACAAGATCAATGGGAGCCTGCTCATGAATCACTAAGAGTCAGAGAAAAGGGTATGTAAAGATAATCCTGGGAGCAATTGTTGACAGATGAAATATTTTCATAGTTAGCATCTTTAAAGCAAAAGTGTCCTGTCCAACATTTGTAATTCTTGGTGACATTACCAACCCGGTTGAAAAAAGAATTGAATCAATCTCAGGACCTATGCAGAAACATGGCACCAAATCCCCTTGGCTGAAAACTTGACCAATGCCTAACGCAAAGATATTTAATACAGGGTCTTCATGACATTCATACCTGACAGTATTTTTAACAGTAATGTGTCTTATTTAATTATATTTACATTCTTAATAGAAAACGTGTGTGTGTGTGTGTGTGTGTTTGAGGTCTCTATTAAAACATTTTAATTTAGATAGTGTTAAAGAGAGTGTGGTCACCATAGAAAAGCTAGTCAGGAAGACCAGAAAAGCTTAGCCCCTATAGAATTGTATCTGAATAGAGATACACACACACACACACACACACACACACCAACTCAAACAAACACACAGCCATGAAGTAGATTCTGACTCACAGCAATCTTTGATAGGCTTTCTAAGATTGTAAATCTCTATAAGGGTAGATAGTTTTGCTTTTCTCCTGCATAGCAGTTGGTGTGTTTGAACTGCTGACTTTGGCGTTAGCAGTCTGATATGTACTGAACAACACTGTTGGTACTTACAAAAACATTAACGCGTTGCAGCATTTTTGTTAGTATTAGCCTTGCTGCTGTTGTTAGATGTTATAGAATCAGTTCCAACTCATAACCCCCCTACGTACATCAGAATGAAGCAGAGCCCATCCTATGCCATCCTCACTATTACTGCTCAGTTTGAGTCCCTTGTTCCAACCATTATGTTAGGCCATCTCATTGAGGGTCTTCCTCTTTTTCACTGACCCTCTACTTTAACAAGCATGATGTCCTTTTCCAGGATTGGTCTCTCCTGATGACCCATCCAAAATGTGTGAGAGGAAGTCTCACCAAGCACACATCTAAGGAGTATTCTGGCCGTACTTCTTCCAAGATAGATTTGTTTGTTCCCCTGGCAGTCTGGCCATTCACGGTAGGGGAAATATTCTTCACCAACACCATGATGCAAGTATACCAATTATTCTGTGGTCTTCCTTTTACACCGCCCAATGTTCCCATGCACATGAGCCCACTGAAAATAGCATGCCTTGAGTCAGGCATTTCTTTGCCCTCAAAGTGACATCCTTGATCTTCAACACTTTAAATAGGTCTTGGGCAGCAGAGTTGCCCAATAATACATAGCTTTATTTTATGATGGTTGTTTCCATGGCCATTTATTGTAGATCCCAGCAAGATGAAATCCTTGGCCACTTCCAGGTTTTTTCTCTACTTACCGTGATGTCTGTTGATCCAGCTGGGAGGACTTTTGATTTCTTTACACTAGATTGCACGCCACACTGGAAGGCTGCCATCCTGAATTTTCACCATCAACTTCTTCAAGTCCTCCTCACTTCCAGCAGGCAAAGTAGTGTCAAATGTACAGTGTCGGGCTGTTGATAAGCTCGCCTTCAGTTCTAATGTCTTATTCCTCATCATAGAGTCCAGATTCATGGACTATTTGTTTAGTAGATATATTGAATCAATATGGAAAAACTATCCAACTCTGAAACACACCTCTCCTCATTTTCGGCCAGGCACTAGCTCTGTGTTCAGTTAGTTCAAAGGACTGTTTCTTGGTCCTTGTACAGGTTTCACGTGGGCACAATGCAAATGTGGGATTTGACTCATGATAAGGAAAACATGTTCTGTTTAATTAATGAGTCTGTCTTATAAAATACCAGGTTTCAATTAAAACAGGATGGTAATTGGTAATTTGTCAGAGATGTGGCTGGGGGTCTCATGCATAGGAGAGAATATTCCTTCAGTCATTCAAGAAATATTTGTTGAGTGCACTGAGAAATGGTAAAAAGACGTCATGCTGTATGCCAACTTCAGTCCATTTACAGAAGCTTCCTGGGGCAATGCTGAGAGGCTAGTGCCAACCCTATAGAAAACCCTGCTATAATAAATTAGTAATATCTGACATAAAAGCTGGAGGGGAGAAGCTGATTAAATTCTAGATCACTTCATTCCTAACTTTCTTGCTTTGGGGCACTATGAGGGAATAAGAATAAAACAGTAATGAACAAAGGATACACTATATAAACTAATGGTGATTCAAGAATACATTCAAACATTCCTATTCTAAGAGCTCCTTACAAGTCTCTGGGCAGTGCAAGTGATGACACACTTGGTCTGTACATCTTGTTGGTCCTAATTCACTTGAGCCTTCAAAGAAAGAAAAATTTGGCAGTCTTTTTCCAAGGAAGCATAACAATTAGAAACTCCATGAATCACATGTCTTCTCTGAAGTATATGAAGTCACCGAGAGTCAAAACTGACTAGACAGCACTGCCTGGGTTTTATTGTTTGTCATCCGAATACAGTATAAGCCTAAATGGAAGTAAAGCTTCCAAGGATATAATAAATGAGCAAGAGTGCGCACTATAAAATCAGAAAAATTGTTGTGGTCTTACTAAGGAAATGTGTGATATATTTATTCCTGAATGACAATGGGCCCCCGAGATACAGGGTACTCTGTGAGTGGCTCTCTAGATTCCAGTCCATCTTTCCTGCTCCATTATTAATGAGTCAGCAATAGATATCCAAAGATGTTTTGCTGCTTTGTTTCCTTTCCTCTGAAAGGAAAGACTATAACAAATTAAAGTCAGGGGATACGAAAAACTAGTATGAAATATCTGAGAAAAAATATTCCTCATTAATTTAAACAGAGGGCTTATGAGAAAGCACCAACTGAATGTAGAAAGCTTGACTAGGGAGCTGAGCTGCCTAGCATGCAAACAACCAGACAGGCTTGCAAAGAAACTCCCACCCTGGGAAGAGTTGCACGGTCAGGCCTGTTCATCCAATAGTCTCCAAAGGAGACATACAGGCAGCAGATGTCAGGATGGTAACAGATCCAGGAAACCCTGGAGAGAGCCAGAGGAGATGTCTGAGGCCTTGAGATGCCCAGATTGTCAGTGAGAAGCTGGCAAGACTTCTCAGCCCTCTTTTTACCTGGAGAATGGGAAAAATAACAAAAAGTAATTTATTATGAAGTGAGACTCCCCCAGGTGCTGCTCTCCAGGCAAAACCGGAGACACTCTTAAGCCACCTATAACAGTGAGACTTAAAGGTCAGAGAAGTCCTATAAGGAGTTGCTCTAATGTTGGCCATTATTCCACATGTTCTAGTTAGATAATATCATAAACAAAATCAGTTCAGGGATCACAAGTGATTCTAAAAATGTTTGAAAATATAACCACTGCCTTCCATGAGATATAAATCCAGTTAGAAAGTTAAACAGAAACAAAGAAAAATTCCATTGCCTTTGAGTCGATTCCAATTCATAGAGACCTTACAGAGCAGAACTACCCGACAGATTTTTAAAGCTGTAATCCACATGACAGCCGAGTGCTTTATCTTTTTTCTTGTGCAGCCACTGGTGGGTTCAAGCACCTGACGTTTTGGTTAGTACCTGATGCTTTAAACACTGCTTCACCAGGGCTTTTTAAAAGATCAATCAGCTACTCATTAATAATATAATGAATGAAGGACAGGGTTTTACAAAGGCCAAATGGGTAAGAGAAATAATAAAATATTCCCTAAAGGTGGGGGAAGGGACTCTAGTGATGTAGTCGGTTAATCATTGGGCTGCTAACCTCAAGTTAGAGGATCAAACCTACCAGCTATTCTACAGGAAAAAGATGAGGTTTTCTGCTTCTTTGAAGGTTTATAATTTTGGAGACTCTAAAACATAATTCTTATCTGCTTTATAGCATGACTGAGACTCAGAATGAGCCACAGAGCAGTGAGTTTGGGATTTTTAGAACAGGTCAACGTCAATGATTTAAGTAGAGGAAGGAAAAGGACATTGTGTTTTGTGTACTATCAAAAGATAGGGAATGAGAATCAAAATTTGTCCATTATGCAAAAAAGCAACCCTGTCTAATAATCTTATGATTAATCTAATTTAATAGGTAGATTTCACATATGAAATGTATTTCATTTAAATTTAATACCTTCAAAATGTTAGTTTACAGTAATATCTCCAAAGTCTCAACCTTCCAGCCAACAGGTCCACTCACAGACTACAACATAATATGAATTCAATTTCTCGACTTCTTTCCTCTTCTCAGGCTGTAATGCCAGCCTGTAAACCATCCCTATCTGACACAATCCTGTCTCCTTACCTCCCATCTCCTCTGATTCTGGCTTAAATATCTGACAGCTCCATATCCATGTGCTGCTCGGTCTATTTTTGAAGTATCTTAAGCAAAATGTACTTTTGTGTAATTAATGCTATTGTTTGATAATGATCTAATCTAGTGCATCAGCTCTCTTTGGAATGGACACAAATAGGGTCTCTACCAGAAGGTTGGCCAGGTAATTCCAAATTTCTTGACATAGACAAATGTGTGCTTCCAGTTCTGCATAAGTTGTTTTTAACAAAAAAAATTTTGAACATTACATCCATCCCTAAATCCTTTTTCCGCCCCCACCAATGCCTTAAATGCATCTTAGACTTCTTTTTTCAGGATCATTTGTTCTTCATCATATGAGAACTCTTGAAGTGATTGAACATCGACTTTTTTTTTTTTTTTTGGTACAGTGACTCTGTGTATCTCCGTTTACCTTGGTTTGATGATTCTCTCATCACTCAATTATTTTGCCCATATATTGCTTTCGTATTACAATTCAAGGCTTGCATTTTTTCCAGTTCTTTCCGTTTGAGATATCTGAATGTGTTCTTCCATTTGATTTTTCTACCTGTAAGTCTTTAGCATTTCATTATACTACTTTACTTTGTCTTCTAGAGCTCTCTTTTGAAAGTTACTGTTCAGTTATTTTACTTTATAATTTCCTCTATTCGCTTTAGCTACTCTATATTCTAGAACAAGATTCAGGGTCTTTTCTGAATTTGACTTTGGTCTTTTCTTTTCATTTTCATATCCTTTGCTTTCTTGATGTAATTTCTCAGCTTGTCTAGTCTTCTATCATTGGTGTCGAATGTCCCAAATCTGTTCTTCAGATGTTGACACATACTTAAAGTTGTATTTCAACTCTTCTGGACTTGTTTTAACTGCTTCAGATTTAATCTGATCATGCAGATGAGCAATCGATGTTCCATAGTGGACCCCTTTCAGTAATTAAAAATTAATGATGATGCTGGTAAAGAATATTGAAAGTATTATGGATTGCTAAAAGGACAGACAGATTGGTATTGAGAGCTTTCCCCCTTTTCGATGGCTCTGTAGTTTACTAGACCAGACCAGTCCATCTGCAGGGACTGGTTCCTCCAAATAACATGTCTACAGAACCTAAGACAGAGCTTCCCTGAAGGACGGGGAAGGAGCACTCTAACCGTACTGCTCCCAAGCCATATTTGATTGTCCTGTTGGCAGTCCATGGCATTCCCATTCTTCTCCAGGACCACAATTCAAATGCAACGGTGCTTCTTCAGTCTTCCTTGCTCCATGTCCAAATATCACACTAATCTGATATGAGGCAATTGAAGGTACCCTGGCTTGGTTATGGAGCACCTGAGTCGCCAATGTAACATCCTTGCTTTTCAATCCTCTAAAGAAATCTTGTGCAGCAGATTTACCCAATTCAATACATCTTTTGCTCTGCTGACTACTGCTTTTTTGACCCCTGATTGTGGAGCTAAGTAAGAAAATATCCTTGATAACTTCAATCATTTCTCCATATATCATGATGTTACCTACTGGTCCAGTTTAAGGGCTTCTTTACACTGAGTTGTAATCCAGAGTGGACTGAAGTCTGTGATCGTCCTCAGTAAGCGCTTCAAGTCCTCCTCACTTTCGGCCAGCAAGGTTGTGTCATTTGTATTTTACAGTTTATTAATAAGACCATTTCCACTTCTAATGCCACATTCTTCTTTATGTGATCAAGCTTTTTTGATGATTTGCTCAGCACACAGCTTGAATAAATATGATGAGAGGATAGATACACCCCTGATACACACCTTTCCAGGTTTTAAACCATGCAGTAGTCCCTTGTTTTCACAACTGCCTCTTGATCCATGTACAAGTTCACATGAGCGCAATGCAGTGTTCTAGAATTCCCATTCGTCTCAAGGCAATCCATAGTTCAAATCCTAGTTCAGCCACTTGACAACTTTATTGCCTGAGATAAGTAAACACCTGTGCTTCAACTTTTTCGTCTATAAAGTTTGACTAGTAACAGTACTTATATCGTAGTTATGTTGTAAAGTTTATATATTTGATCCACATAAAGCTATAGAACACAGTGCCTATTGCATAAAAATTATTGAATAAATAGTAGTTAAATTCTGTTATCATTTTTTCCCTATCAACTCTAATTAGCAAATTCTAATTCTACTTTGACTGGTACAACTATTGCATTCACCTGTCTGTACCTGTAGCTGATGCCCTTGTTTACCCTTCCTCAATTAGAGAAATTCATCAGAAGAAAGGCACCCTTCTCTGCGACTGCAGTAGACATAAGTGTAATGGCCACACTGGTGATGATAAGGCAGATAAAAGACCTTAACTGAAGCTAACACAGTTGATTTCTTGTTTGCCAAACTTCTCTAAATACAAGAACTATCTGTAGTACCCAAAACCAAACCCATTGCTTTTTAGTCAGTTATGTCTCAGAATAAAACTTTTCCATGTGGTTTCTCAGGCTGTCTTCTTTACAGAAACAGATTGCCACATCTTTCTCCCATTGAGGGACTGGCTGGTTTGAATTGCTGACTTTTGGCTTAACAGCCATGTGCTCTACCACTGTGCCACCAGGGCTCCTGACAACGATGGTAACGTGTATAAAACACAATGGCCTATGCCAATGCAGAATAAGACTCTCCAAAGACAGGGTTGGGAAAGCTGTAAGATTAGCAAATGCCTTTGGTGAGTCCTGTCAACAGGGAGTTTGGGAAACACTAATCTATTCCTAGGTGGGTCTTCTATTATTTCAGCTAAAGTATACTACTTGATGGAGACCGTAATGGCACAATAGATGTGTTTGATTACTACTTGATTTCTATTCAAAGCACCCAGAGGCACATCTAAATAAACAAACACAGAAAGCACAGTGCTCCACTTCCAAAAGCCACAGCCATGAAAATCCTATGAAGCATAGTTCTTCTCTGAAATGCATGGGGTCACCAAGAATAAGTGACAGCTTGACAGTTGGTGTCAGGTATAAACTACCTGATATAACAATGTCCCTGGTCCTTTGGTTATGCCACTAATTTTAGACTACTATAACTTTCCAGAGCTCCTAGAATTGGACAAAAGTGAAATAATCCATCATATTCCAAATATAGAGGCTGTAACGATAAGGTCGCTATGAGTCAAAATCCACCCATTGGCAGTGGGTTGAGTTTGTTTGGAACTAGCATTAAGTTGTCCTCCATGCTCCTTTCTCAAAGATCCCAATTTATTGAACACATTAGTGTCTGCAGTGAAGTGTGGGCATCAAGAGTTACTCAAACACCCTCAAAAGGTGAAAGTGACCATGTTGGATTTATAATACTCCCAAATAGACACAAAGAAGGAAATCCTGAAATGAAATCCATGAACTAGACGTGCTTCCATTGGGCTCTTATGCTAGTCACTCTGTCTAACTACTGTTCTTTGCCTTTTAGGATTTGGAGTTCCTGACTCTGTTAGACCTATCTTAATACCTTCTATGCATGGGTACTTGCAACTTATCTTGCTGCCTGCTCAGATAGCTCCCGAATCATTAACAGAGCCTGGCCCTGCACTTCGCAGTCTAGCTGTAAACTGCTAGTGTCAGACCACATCTACATTCAGGAGGAGGGGTGAGAAGAAGCATCAGTCCATAGCTGTTTCCTACAAAGAGTAGGTCAGACATAGCTCTGCTCTCCAACTTTTTCATCGTTTCTGACCTCTGTTGCTGCACCCCAATCCCCAAGGATACTTTGTAGTCCTCTGCAAGTGTGGTAATTCATTGCCATGAGGGCCACCAAGCAAGTATCACAGCTCTTTATCTCTGTTGACAACTGCCGGGAGGCACCCCACTCTGTCAGCAAGCCTCTTGCGGGATGGTGCTTAGCTCTCCCTCATTCTGCGTCTACAAGCCTGCACTGCAGGTGCCTTCCACTTGTACTGCTGCCTTTATTTTTCTGCTGCTGGGCTCTGCTGTGATTTCTGCTGCTTATTGAATTCTTCAATGTTACATCTGGTTCTAGGAGGTTCTCCATGCAGAGACCCCGGGTCCCCAAAATAGACTCCATTCCACGCTATGCTTGATGATACTGAGGTTCCTCACTCCGACCTCCGGGGTATTGGCCCATATGTAAACCTACTCTTTGTCAATTGGGAGCCATGGTCTTCCCACCCAGACTACGAACTGATCAATCTCCTTAGTAAGGCACAGTCACTTAATTTGTAGTTATTGATCAATTCCTGCAAGGTCATGTAATCGCATTGGGTGGCTGTACACATTCTGTTTGCATAGTAGACTGATCAATCCCTGAAAGGTGCATAACATAGACTAATAAGATAGACACACTGTGGTCCAATCAATTGTTTTGGGCAGAATTATAAACTAAAGGCTAGTGTATTAGTCTGGGTACTTTGGAGAAACAAATATACAGCAACTCATGTATAAGAGAGAGTTTTATGCAAAGAAAATGTGCATCACGAAAACATCCCAACCCAATGCTGCCCAAGCCCACAAGTCCAACATTAACCCATACCCAACACCAGTCCACAAAGTCCTTCACCTCACAAAACAGAGGCAATAATGCCGACTGCAGGAGGAAAGCTGAGTCAGTGAACGTGTAAGCATCTCAGCACTGGCAGGGGTCTCCACACGGCTGCTCCAGCACCCAGGGCTGCATCGGGATAGATCCATGCGGCTTCTCCTTGGGGATGTCTTGTAGGAAATCCATCTTGCAAGCTGAAGCAGGGAACTGCTAAGGCAGCTGCACCCGATGCAACCATCACAAAACAAGAGACCCGAGAACTAGAAAGGCGAGGCTTCACCACCCATTTATCCCTCCGCCTTTCAACCAGCACCACATGTGATTATCGGCCAGGCTGGCACAATTAACTAACTCAGCTAGAAAGGTCATACATAAGAGAAGCCCACTGCAGCATCTTTACTGAGGACTGAACTCACTAGGTTTCTGTTTCTGCCCAAACCAGTCATTCTACATATAAAGTGTTACACTCTAAGTAAAGACTACATTTTATTTTGTAATTTTCTTTACTCTTTAGTTTTAAACTTCTTGAGGGTTTTGAAGTCCTTTGCCTGATATATATCTCACCGAAGTTCACTTCCACTTTCTTTCATGTTACAATGTTCTGTTTTTGTGACTTTCCCTACACCAACTCTGCCGTGAGGGTGAAACCTGTCTTGTCCCCCTTATTATTTCAGTAGCCATGCCAGTGATTTACACGTAGTAGGCATTCCAAAATTGCTTATTAAAGAAAGAAGGAATGAATGAACTCAAGTAACATGAAGCCCAGAAAAGAGTGCACCATCATGTGCCGACTGGCCCATTGATAAATATACCCACTAACTGACTAGCGAGAAGAGCAACTGTAAAGATAACAAATGGCGGCACTTTTCCCGGGCTAGATTGATTACACGTATTACCGTGGCTATTTATTTCCTGCAACATTTTTCATTACGGGGAATATTAATGAGCTAACAAGGACCCTATCTCTGTTTATCTCCTTTCCCATTTTAACAAGTCATTCCAATGCTAATTGACAAATCTTTGGATTTATAATAACCTGGCCACTGTGGAAATAGCAATGTGGTGTAACATTTTTAGTACTCTGTGCAGAAATAATTAGTAGGGCTTCTTGTTAAAAAATTGAAAGCATGTCCATAACAAAGACTATCAATCTGTAGATAGATAGGATTTTCAGATATGTATATACACACAACCAAGCTGTGAAATACCCATGTGTATATGTACAGAGCAGACCTGGTGGCATAGTGGGTTACACGTTGGACTGTTAACTTCAAGGTCAGCAGTTAAAAACCACCAGCCGCCCAGCAGGAGAAAGTAGAGACTGTTTGGTTCAATAAGGAACTGCATTTATGCTCACTTCGGCAGCACATAGACTAAAATTGAAACGATACAAAGAAGATTAGCATGGCTCCTGTGCAAGGAAGACACAAAAATTTGTGAAGTGCTCCACATTAAAAAAAAAAAAAAAAAAGGAATTATCATCTTAGAAACCTGAAATGCAGTTCTACCCACTCTTATAGGGTTACTATGAATCAGTATCTACTTGAAGGCAGTGAGTTTGGGTTTATATATATATATATTTGGTAAATTATATAATGCTAATGTAGATAAAAAAATGAAAAGTTTAAAGGAATTCTATATAAAATGTTGGCTTCTTACTAGGTTAGCCAAACACTTATGCAATGGCTACTGATCTAAAGTTTGGTGGTACAAATTCACCTAGAATCTATGTCTTCAAAGAAAGCCGTGGTGAGCTGCTTTCGAAAGGGCACAGTGAGTGAAAACTCTGTTCTGAAACATATGAGATCACCATGAGTTAGAATCAAGTTGACAGCAACTGTTTCTCTCTCTCTTTCTTTTCCCTTAAGGTACTTATAACCTGCCTGTGTTGAGAAGGTATGTAGAGTTTAAACTGTAGATTCATTTAAACTGAGTCTATATCACAAGATAACATGACTATCTAATAATTTATGCTTATATTAATGCATAGCAGAATAGATATAATTTATATTACATACACATTTCTACTTTCCTGTGGTATGCTTCATTTAGAAAAATATATCTTAAAGATTGCACAAAGGAGAGATGGAAGAAGATAGCATCCAGTTAGATTTACCAACCTGGAGCTCCTGCTGCCAGACCAGAAAATTGGGAGGTTAAGGTGAAGAAGACTAGGAATAAGAGTCCTAAAATTAGAATCAGGTTACTAGGGTCTGTCATGAACCTCGCTTTTTTTTTCCACTCACAAAGTGAATGGAGAACACACTAAAACACTCTAGGTTCATTGGGCTGGGCTTGTGGGCTCCAGACAAAGCAGCTACCAGCGCTCTAGTCAGGCAGCGAGTAGCGATTTCCCCAGACTGACGTCCAAAAGGGGTCATAACCCCAGACTCAAGGATAACCTATGAAAGCTCTCACAGGACCCCACACCAGAGCTCCCCATGCTGTTAGCTGCCTTGTGCTCATAGCCTGGGGGTCAGGGTCAGCACAGGTAGCCATAGATTTGGAGCAATTGAAAGATGTCAGGAAATTTACCCAAGTCAGATCATGGTGTGGCAGACCATAAGCAGGTAGCCATAGCCCAGGGGCGAATTCAGTTCCAGCTGGCCAGGCAGCAAACAACTCTGATAAGTTAGCTCTCCTCCTCTGGGAGTCGGCGTGACAACCCTGAAGTCAGGGCACCCCATAAGCCCAATATAAAAAAGAAAAAATATACATTTTCTCAGTAAAACCTGCAAATCCCCGGCTCATTGTTTAACTACAAGACAAACTGGCAGAATGAGTCTGCTAACATACATTAGCATAATAAGGGAGCCAATGCTAAGGAATAGCCAGAAGTTAGCTACAGAACCCAGAGGATTTCAACATAAGAAAGATCCTATGGAGCAAATCTCAGTCTCAGAATGTATCACTGAGCACATACCCAGACCCCAGAGCCAGGGGCCCAATTTAATTTAACTTAATTACAGCTGGCCAGGGGAAAAACAAACAAACAAAAGCCTCAGAGCTGTTGGGGCATCAGCGGTCTTGGCACAAGCTCGGGCAACTCTCCGCAAGCT
>NW_022111324.1:2491058-2511462 GCF_000313985.2 Echinops telfairi | reverse complement strand
TCCTGCTTCTCCTCCATGTGGCTGGAGAATCCCCTGTCTGTCCTGGGGCCCTACACATGGCTGAGGGAATTCCTCGTTTCCCCCTGCAATGCTGCATACCACACAAGGCAGCTATACCAGTGATCTCCAGCACTCAACACCACTACAGAAACCACTGCCTGGGCTACGCTGTGGTCTTGCCTTCTAGGGAAATTCTGCCCAGCATCTGTGGGACCTACACCAAGTGAGCACACCACCCTGCTACCTTGAGGCAAGGTTGAACTTCCCCAGCCCTATGGTCAGGCGATCAGGCCTCAGCTATCTCCTTACTTACTATTCTTTTTCTTCTCTCTTTATTCTCTCTCCCTTTTCTCTTTCCCACTGCAGTCCATCTCAGTGGACCCAGTTCTGTTTTGGTTTTTTTTCTCTTTTTCTTTCTTTATTTTTCCTCTTCTCTCACTCTCTTTCCTTTCATTCGCCACTGCTGGCTTCCGGACCACTACCCTCTGCCTAGGGCAACTCTGCCCATCCAGCAAGAGGAACTCCAGCCTGCCCTCTGTGGGAGCACTGCACACCTCACAAGGCAGCTGTGGCAGCCCTCTACAACACTCCATGCTGCTGAGGAAACCTCTCTCTGGCCTCTATAGTGACCTTGCTGGCTAGGGCAATTCCGCCCTGCACCGGTGGGACCTTGCACCAAAGGGACACACCAACCTTCCACCTTGGGGCAGGGTTTAAACCCCTCAAGCCCCATGTGCAGGTGACCAGGGAATCAGCTATCTCTTTACTCTTTATCTTCTCTCTTTCTTCTCTCTTTTTCCACCACAATCAGTCTAAGAGATCACAGTTGTGTTTTTCCCCTTCTTTCTCTTTCTTTCTTTCTTCACCTTCCTCTTTTTTTATTCTTTCATGCTTCTTTCCTCTCCCATTTTTTCCTTCCACATGCCACTGCTGGCTTCTAACCCACTACCCTATACCTAGGGTACTCTGTCCACCCAGTGGGGAGACCTCCAGCATGCCTCCTATGGCAGTGCCGCACATGAAATGAGGCAGTGCTACACACAGCATGGCACGGGGCTCAGATATCTCTTTATCTATTTTCTTCCTTTATTTTCTTTCGCTTTTTCTTCTTTTTAGCTCTTCTGTCTTTTCTCTCTTTTCTGCCACAGTCTCAACAGATTCAGTTTTTCTTTTTTTTACTGTTTTGTTGTTATTTTGCCTTTGCTTTTGTGTGTGTGTTTTAGTTTGTTTTTAAATTTTGCTCTTTCTTTGTTTTCTGCTCTCTCTCTCTTTCTTCCCTTTCCCCTCACTTCCCTTTCAAAAGCCAGTAGCAGCTTCCAGGCCACTCCCCTCTGTCTAGGGCAGGGGTGTCAAACTGGCGGCCCGCAGGCCCCATTCAGCCCCCAAAGTAATTTTTTGTGGCCCACAATGCTCTGAAATAAAATGAAAATAGAAAAAATGTTATGAAGAAAATAGCACTTAGGGGAGATCGAGGCAATGCCATACACACAATTCCCTCATTAACCCTTTAACCACTGAAGATGAGTATACACACAGCCCAGTGCTTTTCCTGGGGGCCTCTGAACGTGTATAAACACACTGACTCAGTTCCGGCGACATTTGGAAGCAATATGTCCACCACTCTCAGTGTCACATAATGTAAACAGATCCCAATAGTGAAAAGGTTAAAAAGAGCACTGTAGGTTGTGCTGCTATGAATCATAGATAGTGGCACTGCTAGTTAACATTGTTAGAGGGAAGCCATTACAATTGTGCACCGTGTTTGTCAGCTGTCCAACATTTTGTGTTTTTTATTAGTTAGTTTGTTATATTTTTCCAGTCACAACATAAGAGGTAAGTGAAAAGTAGCAGGAGGAAAGTTCTGGCAAGTTTTTTTTTGGAAATAATAATTGTAGTTTTATAAATACATTAAATAAAATAAATGTTTAAATAAAAGCATTTGTATACTGTTTTAATTATCCTATCCATATTCCTGAACCCTCACTTCCAAATATAAGTTTATCAAACTTTGTAAATGTGATGTGGCCCCCATGAATCTTGACTGTTGCAACAAATGGCCTATATTTTAATTGAGTTTGACACCCCTGGCCTAGGGCAACTCTGATGGGCCAGTTGGGGGCGTTCCTGCCTGTACTTGTTGTATTTACACGCATCTAGGGAAATCACACCCACGGCTGGGGGATCTCCCCTTCAAACAGCTAGGGTAACTCCAGCCTATACCCCAAGGCCCTACAAGGGACTAGGGGAACTCCTGCCAGCTGTTTGTGGTGCTCCACACTACTGTAGGAACATCCATCCAAACTCCACAGCAACCTCTCTAATGAGGGTAATTCCACCTGCCATCCACAGTCCTCCACACCAAGGCAGGTACACCCATCTGTTCTCCGTAATATTCCAGTTGCAGAGGGCAACACCACATGCCATCTGAGGCACTCCAAGCCCCGTAAGACACACCACTATGGCTTTCTGGGAGATCAGCCAGTGAAACACCATATTTATGGGCCCACAACTACCCTACCAGCATCCTGTGAGAGAACTATTCAACTCACAGTCCAAATAACGGAATACTGGTAGGACTATTCAACTCACATTCCAAATAACGAAATACTGGTTGGCTAGGGTAAGAGTGAAATGACAGGAAGATACAATGGTAGCCTGAACCCCCAGTGCAACTACCTGCAGGTTGTTTGAAGAAGCACTCAGACAAGTCCCCCATGAGAGAGCCAGTGCCATTCGACTCTGGAAGATGGGGTCAGGCTCCCCTAAAACAACATGTAAACAGCAACCAGTGCCAACAGCCTCAACGCAAAAACAGGAGAAACAGAAGACAATTCAAGAAGAAGTCATGAACCTAATCAGATACAAAGATGAAGCAGACATTGACCTGCCATAGAAAGAAATCTTCAGAATGCAGTTTAGAGTCATACAGGATATGAGGGGAGCAATACAGAAAAAGGAGGAAATGATAGTGGAGATAAAGGCAATTCACCAAAGGGAAATACAAGACCTAAGGGATAAAATAACAAAACCAGTAGCAAATTAACAGACTTTAGGAGGCAGAGAATCACACCAGTGACCTAAAGGATAACCAGCCAGACTTCAACAAATGGGAAAAGCAGTCCAATAAGACAATCAGAGAAGCTGAAGGAAACCTGAACACCATGTCTGATGGTATGAATAGGACTAATATTAGAATAATTGGATTACAGGAAAAGACACAACCAAGAAGTCAACAGCAAAAATAGCAAGGGAATTCTTAGAGGAAAACTTCCCCAGCTTAATAAATGAAAATCAGGCAACACTTCAGGAGGCTGAAAAACAGTCAGACTGAACCACAAGAAGAAGTCACCCAGACACGTAATAGTTAAATTTATAACTACGAGGAAAAGGAGAAAATCATAAGTGCAACTAGGAAAAAACATAGTCACTTATAAAGGTACCCAAATAGGAATATGTTCAGACCTATCGGTGGACAGGATGAAAAAGAGGAGGGAGTGGAGTAACGTATTCCAAAAATAGAAGGAAAATAATGTGAACCCAAGAATACTATATCTGGCCATATTATCTATTAAGATAGGAGAAGTAAGAGTCTTCCCAGACAAGCAACAAACTCAAAGCATAAATAAAAAGAAATGCAGCCCGGCAAAAGATCCTTGCCAACCCAGTATGTTCAGAAAGTCAACACTCACCAAGCACAAATAAGAGACCATCACATGGAAAAACTCCACCCAGAAGGCAAAAAAGAGAAAACAGCTCCGAAGATAGCATTAGCTCAATAGTGGAAAGAAGGCAAGAATGAACCACACACACACACAACACAAACCGATAAGATACGTAGGTAGGAAAACACCCAACATAAAATGTACAAGATGACATCACAGAGTCCACGGATGGATGAAATAACACTGAATATCAATGGACTGAATTCAGTCATTAAAGGACAGGGGCGTGCAGACTGCCTTAGAAAACATAACCCACCCAACTGCTGCCTAAAGGAGACACATCTCAAGCTTACACACAAAAACAGGTTGAGAATTAAAGGCTGGAGAAAAACTATATCAAGTAAATGGCAATGCAAAAAAAAATCAGGGGTAGCCATCTTAGTCTCAGGCAAAATTGATCTCAAGATATAAGCCATAACAAGAAACTAAAAGGGGCACTATATAATGCTCAAGGGAACAGTTGAACAAGAACCAGTGAGCATAATAAATATATACGCTTCCAATGAGAGACCCACGAAATTCATAAGTCAAACACTCCAAAAGATGAAAAAAGAAATCACAGGCTCACCAATTATGGTAGGTGACTTTAACACACCACTCTCTGAAAAAGATAGATCACAGGGAAAGAAACTTAACAAGAAGACTTCAGATCTAACCAGCACAATTGGACTACTTGACCTAATAAATATTTCAGAGCTTTCTATCCAAATGCAAAAACATTCACATTCTTTTCAAGCCCATATGGCACATACTCAAAGATAGACCACATGCTGGGACACAAGTCGAACCTGAGTAACTTCATGCACATGAAGATTACATGAACTTCTCTCTCTGACCACGATGCCATAAGGCTGGAAATCAACAAAAGGACAATAAAGAAAACAATTAGAGGATGAATAACTCTCTATTGGAAAAGGAGTGGTTATTGGCCCAGAACAGAGATAAAATCAGGAAGTTTCTAGAAACCAATGAGAATGAAAATACAAAGTGCCAAAACCTTTGGGAAACAGCAAAGGCATTTATCAGAGGAAGGCTGATAGCAATACATACACACATGAAAAAGGAAGAGAGACTTACGGCTGATACACTGGCACAAAACTTACACCAATTAGAGCAGAGTCAGCAGAACAATCCTACTAATAGCAAAAGGAAAAGAATAATAAAAATCAGAGCTGAGATACAGGAGAGGGAAAACCAGAAAACTATGGAAAACATTAAGGCAGCTGAAAGTTGGTTCTTTGAAAGGATTAACAGAAATGATAGAAAGGAAGGAAGGAACAAATTTCAATAGCAAGGATGAGAGATGAAACAGGGGACATTACAACGAACCCTAATGAAATCAAAAGGATAATTACACAGTACTATGAAGGTCTGTAATCTAATGAATTTAACAACTTGGAAGACATGGACAAATACTTGGAAAAACACTAGCTCCCTAGACGATCCCAGATTGATGTCAAGAACCTCAACAGACCTACAGCAATAGAAGAAATAGACAAGGTTATCAAGGGATTGCCACCAAAAAAATCCCCAGGGGCCAGATGGCTTCAAAGGAGAATTCTACCAAGCATTCAGGGAAGAACTGACACCAATCCTACACAAACTCTTCTAGAACATAGAAAAAGACAGAACACTCCCAAACTCTTTCTATGAAGCTAGTATAACTCTGATACCTAAAACAGACAAGGATCCCACAAAAATTGAGAACTAAAGACCAATATCCCTAATGAATATTGATGCAAAAATCCTTAACAAAATACTACCCAATAGAATAGAAAAACATACAAATAAATAATTCACCATGACCAAGTGGGATACATACCAGGATGCAGGGACAGTTCAACATATGAAAGACCATTAGTATTATTTGCCACATTGATATGAAAAATTATAAGAACCACATGATAATATTAATAGATACAGAAAAAGCATTTGACAACATCCAACACCCATTCCTGTTTAAGACACTCAAGAAGATAGGAATGGAAGGAAAATTCCTCATTATACAAGCTATATATGGAAAACCAACAGCCAATTTGGGAAGAATATTCCATGCTCGTGGATTAGAAGACTCAGTACAGTAAAGATGTCAGTTCTGCCCAAGGCATTATATAAGTTTAATGCTTTCCCAATACGAGTACCATCATCCTTCTTCAAAGAATTGGAAAAAATGATTACCAACTTTATATGGAGAGGGAAGAAACCCAGAATTAGCATAGAACTCCTAAAGAAGAAGGACACAGTGGGAGGGATTGCTCTACCTGACTTTCACAAATATTATACAGCCACAGTGGTCAAAACAGTGTGGTACTGGTATAATGACAGATATTCAGACCAATGGAAAAGAGCTGAAAACCCAGGAATAAAAACATCAGCATACAGACAACTGATCTTTGATAAGAGCCCCCAAAATATCAAATGGGAAGCAGATGCTTTCTTCAATAAGTGGTGCTGGAAAAAATGGATATCTACCTGCAGAAAAATGAAGCAAGACCTTTACCTCACTCGTGCACAAGAATAAACTCAAGGTGGATCACAGACATTGAGGTAAAACCCCAAATTATTAGGACCATTAATAAGGGAATTGGGACAAACCTGAAAACCTTGGCACAGGGCATACATAGGCTATCAGAAATAGGGAAGGATACACATACAGAGGAGTCACAAATTGACAAGTGGCATATACTGAATATAAAACACATGTGTTCATTGAAATAATTCACCCAGAGAGTAATATGAGAGCCCACAGACTGGGAAAACATCTTTAGCAATGACACCTCAGACAAAGGCCTTATTACTAAAATCTACAATACATTGCAAGCTTACAATAAGAAAAAAACTAACTGCCCACAAAGGAGGTGGGCAAAGGCCCTGAAGAGAAGTTTCACAGGGTCAGAAATCCGAATGGCCAATAAACACATGAGAAAATGTTCCTAAACATTAGCCACAAGAGAAATGCAAATTAAAAAATCGTGAGATACCACCTACACAGCCTAATTCAAAAAGAAAGTAATAAGTGTTGGGGGGGCTATGGGAAGATAGGAACTCTCATACACTGCTGGTGGACTTGTAGGCATGTATAGCCATTATGGAAATAGATTTGGCGATATCTAAAACATGGAAATTGAGCTACCATACGACCCAGCAATCCCCCTACTGGACATATACCCAGAGAGACAAGAAACAAACCACGGCCAGACATCTGTGCTCCAATGTTCATCATGGCACAGTTCACAATCGCAGGAAGTTGGAAACAACCCAAGTTTCCATCAACAGATGACTATATCACAAAACTGTGGTACATACATACAATGGAGTACTATGCATTGCTAAAAAACAGCAATGAACACATGAAGCACATTGCTGCATGGGAAGGACTGGTGGAAATTATGCTATGTGAGGTAAGCTAAGCACAAAAGAACAAGCGCAACATAAGTCCACTGAGGCAAGCTTAAAAATAACAACAAAAACGGAGTATAAGGGAAAAGCTACTATATACATAAACACAGTGCTGGGGTAATATCCAGCAACTATGGCAAGGCCAAACTCAATCCAGAAATACATACAGCAGCCAACAAATAAGAGGGGGAAAGAAAGAGAGAAAAAAGTCATGGGTAGGGTGGAACAGGGTAGTAACCCTCCCAAGGGGAAGGTATTGTTTATACCTCCACAAGAGAGAGAGAGAGAGACCAGGCTTCAACCCGATGCGACAAGACATGTATAAAACATACCAGCATGTACCAGGGAATCAATAGAGAGGTCTGTGGGGCTGACCCCAATCCCAACTATGTGGACACCCCCTTCCCCACTCAAAAGAATGCACTTCAGAGGACAGCACTGGGGCTACAGCTTGGGCAGAGGGGCGCGTCTGATTAGAGCACACGGGAGAAACAAAAAGGGATGGAGAGGGAGGGGAGGACATCCTGGCCCACCAAGCCCCGAGGACGATGTTCCTGCTCGGAGCAGACAATGAACAGAGAGGACCATCGGGCTGGTCCCACCATGAGACACGTCATCCCTCAGTAAACCATAGCGCTGCTGGGGACAATACTGGAGCTACTGTGCAGGAATTGTGCACAATGTGACTCCATCACACTGGGGCGAAGCACTAAGGGCATGCAACAGAGCAGCAAGGGGAGTAAAGTGATGAAATTCCTGGGGAATACTAAAGATAGACTTTGGAGACAGAGTGTGGCACCCCATCAGACTTGACTGGAAAACACTCGTAAAGGCCAACAAACAGACCTTGAACTATTTATAGGCCTTTCCACTTTTGTCAGTGGCTTTCTTTTTGTTGTTGTTTTGCTGTTGTTATTGTTTTCATTGTTTTGTTGGACTTGACTTCCTATGTTGTTTTATTTGACTGCTGGTTTTTTGCACTTATTAATGTATCTGCATGTCTATCTATATAAGATAGATGGGATAAATTATTCAGAGATGAAAAGAATGGACCAGTGGTTCCAGGGGGATATGGGATGTGCTGTTACAGACCCTAGAAGTCGACTAGCAAAGAGTGGAATATACAGATATGTGTAGAGGTGCCAGAACATAAGGATGGGCCTTGAAATCTGGTGATGGTGAAGTTTGCTTCCTAATGTGGTCTGAAATTATAAGACATTAGCACTGACGCTCATGCTTATTTCTTCTGATTTCAGACCACATTAGGAAGCAAACTTCACCATCACCTTATGTTCTGGCACTGTACAGCCAGTGTGCTCCAGAGTGTAGTTTGCTAGCTCTCCACCAACGCTGGAGAAGATGTGCTGTCACAGACCCTAGAAGTAGATTAGCAAAGAGTGGAATACACAGCTATGCGTAGAGGTTAATATTCAGTTCAGGGACAGAGTTCATATGGGAAAATTCAGGGCAAAAATTAAAACACTGGGAAAGACCCTGAAGAAAAGTGTGTTAGTTTTCTATTGCTGATTTAACCAATGACTTGACTTAAAAAACACTAAATGATCACCATACTCTTCTGTAGGTCAGAAGTCTGATGTGAGTGGACTGAAATCAAAGTTATCTGAAGAACAGGGTACCTCCTCCCAGGTCTAAGAACTCAAATCAAGCCTATTGCCATGAGGTTCCTATGTGGAGTGCCCTACGCTCTGTGATTCTGTACAAGAGCAAATGGAGTCACCTTTCTATTGAGGTTTGCCCGGAAGTTTTGAAACTTTGGCCTTAGCCTTCCAAGACTTACTCTGAAGCACCCAAAGGGCTCCCTGGAAACTCAAGAGAGAGATCGACTTCTTTGTCTTTTTCCATTTCTAGAGGCTGCCTACTATGTTCCTTGCATATTTGAGCCTGGGAAAGTCAGGCTAGTCTTTCTCACATCGCACATCTTATTACCATGACAATGATTTTCCTCCTTGCCTCCATTTCTACCATTAAATGGCTTACAGGACTCATGATTGCATTAAGTAGCTTGGATGATACAAAGAGTTTGCATTCTACCATTAACCTGAAGATTGGCAGTTCACTACCACACAGTGGAAACAGAGAAGCAAGGTCTGGCAATCTGTTTCTCTAAAGATTACAGACAAGAAAATCCTATGAAGAAGTTCTACTCTGTAATACATGTGGTCACTGAATTAGAATTGACTGGACAGAAATAGATTTCAATTTTTGCTTTGTTTGTGCTTGTGTGCATGTGTGAATGCATGTATGTGATTATATTATGTCCAGCTGGGTAATCCAAAATACTCTCACTAATTTAAGGTAAATAAATTCCCACTATTCACACCATTGATTTCATTCTGATTCATCAAAACCCTATGTAGGCTTTCTGAGACTGTATATCTTTACAGGAACAGACATCCCTGTCTTTCTCCTGATAGCTGGCTGATGACTTTGAACTTTTGACCTTGTGTTTAGCAGTCCAATACTTACCTGATAGCACCAACAGGGCTCCTGCAAGCAAACTGAGGAGCAACCTTAATCCTAACATCTACTGAACTTCCCTTGGCCATATAACAGTATTTTCGTAAAGATATATAACACTTTGCATGGATCACGATTCTGCCTATCACAGATGATTAAATTTTGTCTCTAAATAATGAGGAATTTTTAAATAACTTTAGTAAGTGATTTCATGAGAAAAGAAAATTGCTGTTGTTGATAGTTGCCATCAGTTCAATTCTGATTCCTGGTGACCCCAAGTGTTGGAGTGAAGTGTCCCACTTCAAAGCCCCTAGATGGGTTTGAATCACCAATGTCTTGGTTAGAAATTGAGCACTTAATCATTTGTGCCACCAAGGAACTCTCCCAAAGTGAGTAACGTACAGTTTGGCCCATGTAATATTAGCAAATAGAATTTTATCCTTCTTAAATTAAAAAGTTCCAAATCATATTACCAGAAGAAACATATCCACTTTATATTTCTATCTTAATAAAATGGGAAATTTTACTTGCTGTATATCCGTGAGTTGAGCTGAATGCAAACAACTGACCTGGTTAGCTATTGAGTGCTTAATTTTTGTACCAACAGAATTCCTTAAAATTGCATGTAGGTTGATTAAAAAGTATAGCATTAGAATTATTTGATAAGGTCATTTTTTATTTTTAACTCCCAGGCTCAGATAGTCTGTGTTTGTTCTTAGAATGATATTTTCCTTTGCAGCAGAAGGTAGTAGATTTGACTCAACCTATCTCAGTTCTCCATCAGACTATTTCTCTCTATCTTCTCTTGACTTACTGCCACCCCCCAAAATTAATTTCAGGCAGGTCTTTGTGCTTTGGCTGACATTCAAAACTGTCACCTCCACGCACACATTAACTCCAAGGCCTCTGTCATGCCTCACATTAAAATTCTATCACCAGGAGTCAGCACAGCTTGACTCAGCAAGCTAAGGGGCTGGTTCTGAGCAAGATGCGGTGACAGCAGGCTTCATGTGTGACAACTCCGGTCAATTTGACAGCAATGAGACACCCTCCTTAGGACCAGTTGCAGCTCTTGTTGACCCATTTGGGAAGGTCATCTTTCTGAACAATTCTCTAGCTTTCCCATGAGAAAAAAAGGCTAGGGGTTACAAGACTTGGTTTGTGGATATTTTACGGTCAAATGAACACAGTAGTGAAGAATACTTAGTAATTCCACAATCTAGGTTTACATTCGGATGGTATAAGGTAATCATTTGTTGGTTTAGGAGAGATTTCTTATAATGATAGCCCAAGAAAATCCAGCCACAGTATGGAAAATAGGCTGACGGCAATTCTGTGTAAAATCCTAGTGTGGGAAGTGATTTTGAAGTCCACCCAGGAAGTCTTCCTTAATCTATGAATCATGTTCAGAGATGTCCACCCAGGAAGTCTTCCTTAATCTATGAATCATGTTCAGAGTCACACTAGTAATCAATGCCAAAGAAACTTGCCCTCTCCATCTTCCCCAGCTCAGATCTGCTCTTTCTCCTGCAGGTTCCAGTTGGATGGGTTGAACAGATAATGCATGACATTGTGACTGGGGGTAGTGGGTGGGGAGAAGGTTCATGATGTTCGTAGTTTAAGCATTCATCTACTCACCCATCTTTTCAAACTAAGCTAAAACACACACACAAGCAAAAGTGCCCAAACTACAGCGGCACCCATTTCAAAGCTCACTTTCTTGATGAAGTCTTTCAGGACCTCCCCCACCCCCCCGACTAACATACCAACAAAGAGAAACATGCTTCCTATGTGCCTTCAATATAGTCATTTTTCTTAATTCACATTAGTGTATTAATGTGTAGATACCTGCAGAGTCTTGTTTAAGGCTCAATAAAGGTATCTCCATGAAATAAAATGAAAAATACACCTACATGGTTCAAAAGTAACAGCTGCATAAACATACTCAAGGCTGTTGATCCTTCTTTCTTCCCATCTACCTACTTCTTGTCAATAATCATCTCTATCTATTTCAATCTATCTTTGCTCCTCTGTAATGTATGAACCAAGACTGTCTAGTAACACTATGAGAAACATGTATATCTCTCTCATGATATTAAGATATCTTGAAAGCATGGAACCGGTTTTATCTATTATTAAAACACGAGTACCTTTCACATGCTTGGTGCAGACTGCTAGTTACCGCCAACTCAGTGCCAATTGGTGGTGACTTTATCTGTGGCACAGAACACATGTGCTCCACAGACTTTTCAATGACTGATTTTGCAGATCACCAGGCCTTTCTTCCAATGTGCTTCTGTGGGGATTCAAACCTCCAGTCTTTTGGTTAGCAACTGGGCACTTTAGGCATTTGCACTACCCAAAGGACTCCTGGTAAACCCTAGATCTTATTATTGTTGTATTGTATTGTTGAACAAAAACATTCATGTATCCACGTCTCTTTGGGCACAAACATATTCCATTTAAATAGATCTTTATTCTTAAGTGTCTGCCATAGCCCTAACATCACAGTGTCTATCTTTGGGAGGGGAGTGGCAATGAATAACTAGAGCAGAGAAGCCTTTGGACTTAGAGTTGGCCAAGAGTTTGCCTCAAGAATGAGTCTGGGCTTGAAACAAATCACTTGAAATCTCTGGTCCTGTCTCAATATGGGTAAAATTTGATTAGCAATAAAGCACAACTCACCAAAGACTTGTGAAGACTGGATGGGATACTGTGGGGAAAGCGGCTCTGCAGCTTTATTTCCCCCAGTGAGACGGTTGTATATTATCTGGTCTTTCGCATAATGGGCATGCAACCTACTTTGCGATAAAGGGTGGACCGACTTAACCCTTTTATTTGATGGGAGACTCCTCAGTCACAAGAATAGATGACCTGTAAATATTGTCCTCAAGCTCTCTAGCTCTTTTTAGCACAATTATCTCTGAGCAGAGAGCATCGCGAAGTCACTCCAGTGAAGAAGGTGGGTGAAGAGGATGGTGTTCTGAAGAAGAAAACTGTGGAGTAAGCAGAAGGCCCAGCTCTGATTCCCTGCAGAGTCTGTCCATGGACCGTCTTGATTTCTGGCACTTAGTAAAACTAAAGTTGTGCTTGGACTGTTTGGTACTATCCACAACCTGGTTTTGAATAATCACTTTGATAAAGAAGTGATTAGGAGAAACTTCAGTAGAAGATAGACAAAACAGGTATGGACAAGACCACTCCCTCCCAACAAGGATGGTTTGTTCCACAGTACCTAGTTATCACGTTAAGCTCACCATAAACATAGAAGGGAGATTTTTTTCTTTATGATACTAATAATTAGTGTTGTTGTTGTTGTTGTTGTTAGGTGCTGTGGGATAAATTCCGACTGATAGATGAGCCCATGTGACAGAGTAGAACTGCCCTATAAGGGTTTTCTAGGCACTATTAGTTACTAATTTTGGTGTTGGCAAAGAATATTGAATATACTATGGATTTCTGGAAAAATGGACAAATATTTCCTGATGGAGGTACAGCCAGAATGCTCCTTATAAATGCAAATGATGAAGCCTTGTCTATTTACATTGACCATGTCTTCCAGAGAGACTGATTCCTAGAGAAGGACATCATTCTTGGTAAAATGCAGGGTTAGCCAAAGGAGGAAGCGTCATCTGTGAAATGGATCGACACAGTGGCTGCAACAATAGGCTATGATATGCACACTATTGTGAGGATGGTGCAGGACCAAGCAACATGTCATTCTTTTATACAAATGGTTGCTATTAGTTGGAACTGATTCAATGGCACTTCTCAACAGATCATTAGAGGAGGTGATGGCCCTTCATCCCCGAATACAGCTGTTCAGAACCCACAAAGAAATGTCGCATATACTTCTTTGTCTCCTTTGAGCCTTTCCACTGCCCTGTCTGTATTCTTTGCCCAGGTTACAGATGATGAAGGGGAAGTTTAGCAAAGAAAGCTTCAGGGACTTGAGAAAGCTCATCTGGTCCAGAAGCAGCAATGCCAAGATTCAAAAGCAGTATTTTTCGTGCTAAGATTGTAGCTTTGGAGCAGAGCTGCAGAGGCCGGGAATAGTGAGCTCAACTATCTAGTAATAGCTTACCACTTCCCGGCACACTGTGGGCATATTCTTCCCCCTGGATCTCTGTACTCCACTGCTTCCAGGGCGAGGACCACAGCACCCAGCCCCTCTTGCCTTCAGGAATCCCTCTGAGAAGAAGGTCATTTTTACTCTTAGAAAGTTCCCATGGCAATCCACAACTCATGGACATTCCCACTTCTGGACATCTAGCATTCTCCCTATCTGCATAGTAATTATGCTCTCCTCTCTTACTGACTTCCACTGTTAGTTTACTTGTCATGCCCAGTGTGGCCTCTCTAACTAGCTGATAAGCTTCTTCAAAGAAGAAATCCATTTTGAACTTCCTTGAACCATTCACAACTTCCGGTAAATTGTTTTATACATATAGAGACACAGTATTTTTTAATTAGTAATACCTTGGAACCATGACTTATTTTAATTAGAACAAGATGAAACTGAGCAGATGAAGAATCAGGCTTTTTGCATCCTAGCTATTATTCTAAGCTTCATTTTCCTATTTATCAAATAGGAAAGTTTAGAAAGTTTAGAAGACAAACATTCTATGGCAACATGAAATGACTGGAATCTTGTGAAAGGGGAACTCGGCTCTGCCATCTAAAAATTGTATTTGTCCTTATCACCTCCTCCCAATTTTGAAGAAGGAAAAAGTTAGATTAAAGCTTGTGGTTAACTATATTCACAGACTATTAGTTTGCAGGCTTTAAAACCCCAAATAATTCAACCATTGGTGAAGTAACACAATTTTAAAAAATCAGGTAGCAAATCTTATTTTTAATAGAGGCTGGTAGAGAATAAAACATTGCAAGCAATATTTCAAACTCAAAGCATAGATGTAAGTAGTGTCTGCTCTGGTAATGGGCCCATGAGCAGTCAATAATCATTTTCATTCATTCAACTGATTCATTTATTCATTCATTCATACTTCCTTCTCCAGTTAAGAACAACAAATCCAAGGCCTTTTGTATGGAAGCAGGGTATGTGCATGTGAAAAATGAAAACTGCCAGTCTACAAATGAGGTTTTCTGAGGTCATGGGGTGAACTTCAGTCAATGAATTCCAGATGTCTAAATATTTCTTTGTAATGCCCTTGCTTGCGGACAGATTCTGGTAGTCAATACAAGACCGATTGACCAGCACAGCTAGACAGACTCGTGCCAAGGAGCTTTTCCATTACCAGTTAGTTGCCTTGTCTGTGGATTTCGTCCAAGAAGAATGCTTAATATACCAAAGGCTTCAGATACTTGTGAACATACCATACAGACATAGAATGCACAGGGAAGTAGAGAACAACCAAATCAGCAAATTCCAAGTTGTACAAAATGTCATTAAACTTACTAGTTTGTTTCAACACATGAAGCCAATTGGTAGGTAGTTTGGCCATCTGTCTTATGGATGGACTCATAAATTGTTCTCCTCTCTCACTAGTGTGGCTGTGTGAGGCTTTCATTCTATACCTAGTCTCTGAACCATCCTCTGGATAGGGAGGCTAATGAAAAGCCCTCTTCCTTTTCTGCAGGATAAATGAAAGGTATCAACTATTATTTATGTGTAAGGATGTTAATTCAATGAAAAGTGTATAATAGCTGAGCAGTTCTCACTCGCAGCCCTGGACATGGGCCTTGGAATTTGGAATCCCATTAAAGCATCAATTTGTTTATAAAGGTTAACCTTGGAAATTCCAACTTAATATAAAGCAGATGCTACTCTTTAATTTTTGTCAAAGGCATTGCAAATGATTTATTCAGTTTTTTCTTAAAAGGGGTCCTTTCATGCTAGTATTCTGCTTCTATATCCATCCCAAATGAATGAACATTTTCAATTTTGTTTCTAGGGTAATCCTAATATACGTAATTATATAAGGGACTAAAAGTCTTCAAAAATAAAACCAGATAACTTGATGAGTTAAAATAAAAGCATAAAATGACGGATGCATTCAGCAGCCTAACATGCCAACAGCATTTCAGATGCCTTAGTGAATTGTAGGCCAGCAAACATCGCAGTCTGCGGTTACTTTCACCTTCTTCAATGTTTGCTGCTAGGTGGAGTACCACCAGTTTCTATGAGTCCTCAAATTCAAATTACGTAAATTTTCTTTTTCTCATAATTTATCTGCATCGTGTTAATAGCATGAAGAGTGTTTGGTGGTTGTGTGTGTTTTCATTTAACATAATTTCTTCTCAATTATATTATATTTGGATGACTCTTGATTTGAGAAAACATAGATTACTAGGTCTGTTTTCTTTCCTTAGATTAAACCACAGTCACAACAACAAAACAAATGTCAGTAACTTGCAACAAAGGCCTTTGTCTCATTCACATTACATATTAGTGGCAGCTTTGTTCCTGTCCCATGTGCCTTCTTTATTAAAGGATCTCCAGTAAGCGCCCGGCAGCTAACTGAAGCGCTGCAGGAGAAAGACCTGCATGGTAGACACCCCATGGGCCAGTCCTACTGTATCCCCTAGGGTCGCTGTGAATTGAAAATTGACTTGTCAACACGTAGCCAGAATAACATTGTACTAAGAGAAAAACACTTTCCTATTCAATACAGAGGGGGAAGCAACAAGGTAGCACACACACCCTGTGGTATGGTGAAGCGCATGATTGGCTTCGGATTGCCAAATCCAGAGAACGGTGGGCTATGCACTATGCCAGCTTGCTGTCCCTCTTTTCCTCAGGACCCTCCCTCCTTCCCTGGTCTTTCCCTTCCTTCATTGTCTCATTCCAAATAATTTCCCCAAACGCTTTTTCAAACTTCCAGATTAAGCTGGGCCTGTTTCACAGTAGCTGAACATGAATGAAGTTGGGTGACATTGCTTGGGAGAGCGGGTCAGTCATACATTTGAATCTGTGTTTTATTATCAGATTATGTTCCGCTGTGTCTGCAGAGGGGTCCCTAGGTGGTGTCGAGTTAACATACCTGGATGTTAACCCAATAGTTGGAAGTTAGAGTTCATTCAGCGTTACATTCAAAGAAAGGCCCGTTCAGCTACTGCGGCAAAAGTCAGCCACAGAAAACTCTACCGAGCGCAGTTCTACTCTGACACACTTGGGATTGTCATGAGTTGAAGTTGTAGAAACAGCAGCTTTGCTTTCTTTTTGCAAAGGGGGTGGGGTGGGGTTCTCTAACTTTAGAACAAATGCTGAAACTCAAGATCCCTGTGGGCCAATTGAGCACTCTTCAGATTTAATATTTACAGGAATCACCTGTAGGTCTTATTATGAGATTTTGATTCACAGGATCTGGGATAGAGACAAGGATTCTCCTTGTCTAATAACACTTCGGGTGATGCAAGGAGACTGATCCAGATGCTACACATTGATTGTCTGTGGACAAGATGCCTTCTGAACTTCCCAGGGACTCTGAAGGCATTTCAGTCCATTTTCCTCTATCACATTGCTGGAATAAAGATCCATACACATTGTTAACATCATATTCTGTGAGTAGGAACCAACTCAAAGGCAAATGGCAAAATATTATTAAACTGTTTACCATCTTTGTGGATTTTTTTCTTTCTGTCCTTTAACCCAGAACACTTTGCCATACAGACAAGGCAGTTGGGTAAGTGAATTACTGGACTTTTGTGGAGGGTCAAGGAAGGATGGTTAGAAATGGAACTTGGAGCCTGTATGAATATCATAGTAAAGATCCTTCCCTTTGCGCACCCCATTCCCACTGGGATGCCTCAGTCTTTGCTAAACCTTAAACTTATTCTTCAAGGCACATCCTTGCCTCGGGGACTTCCCATGATGAAGATTTAGCATCTCAATCTTGGGAATGGGCTTCATTTACTAGGAAGGCAAGCCCATTCAATTCCAATTAACTGCACAGTGATTGTGTAAAAAAAAAAAAAAAGGGAGAAATAAAGAAAAACCTTAAACTTTTAGACTATTTAAAGAAAAGCAAAAGCTCCCACCCTTACTTTTTCATAAAACTGAATTGTCCTGACAAGACTTTCCTGTTCTTTTGAGTCAATAAGGCTCAAAGAGCTTAAAAATAGATGATGGTCTTACATTTATCATGCAAACAAATATGGGAAATTCAGAAATAATTGCTATGGAAATCCGGGAATAATTTTCCCATCCCCACAATTGGCAAAGTGGTTCTTTGGGAACAGTAGGCGCCATAAATACAGACACTGGGGATATCTTGGCTCCTAGCCTCCTAAGACATAATGTCATTTGAGGCCAATCTGACTTGGAGGGCACACTGGTAATTTCAAAAAGGCTGCTGAGAAACACAGTGATGCTTAGAAGCTCAATGAAACGCTCTCTCCTAGGGATGGCTAACGATTCTAAGGCACCACCAGGACTTCATTTTCCACTCATATAATTTCATCCTGTTCTGGAGTGTGTGTTGAAGGGAACCAGGGAGCGGAGGGTTAAGGAGTATAACACTAAGGGGAGGGAAGAGCATCGAAAAGACCATTGATCTAGAAAATTTGGAAATCTGGGTTCCAAATTCAGACATCACACTAATTGGTTGTGGTCTTAGGCAAGTTACATAGCATTGCAGTCTTCAATTTTCTTACCTGTAAAATGAGAGGATTAGATGGGTTTCTATGGTCCTTTCCAGCGTTAACTTTCTACAAAGAAAAGCAGTAAGAATATATGATGATTTCCTCGGTAGTTACAATAGGTTTTAATGTGTAAGCATATTGGTTACCTAAGCTATGCCCATGTGTGTGTAAAGATGAACTAAGCAGGAAGGGAAAGTAGAGCCTTCTCATCCAGCTGGAACTGGAAGTCAAAAGAACTAGTTCATTCATCATTCATCCATACTCCATCTGTTCAAGCACTAATCAGCAAGAGGGTCAGTGAAAAAGAGGAAGACCCTTAACGAGATGGGTTGACGTGGAGGTGGCAGAGGAGCTCAAGTCTAGCAATGACTGTGGGAATGGTGCAGACCCAGGGAGCAGTCTGTTGTGCTGTGCATAGGGTTTCTATGAATCAGAACAACCTCGAGGGGGCTGAACAACAGCATAGTAGGTGCTTGGGTATGACATTGAAAAAGATAAACTTTCCTGCCCTTTTGAAATTTATTTTCTCCTGGGAGAGACAAGTAACAAATACATAAACAAATAAAGAAACAAGATAATTGAAGATGGTTATAAATGTCACAGAGGATATAAATAAGGCACAGGGACTTGGTGGTTTGAGTTACAGAAAAAGAACACTGTGAATAAGAAAGAATGGGTCAGATAAAGGTGCAGCTAAACAGGAGACAGGTCATGCCAGGCCTTAGAGTCCAGAGAAAGGGTCTTAGCTATTATTTTCAGTGCACAGTATAACTTTTGAGGATTTTAAAGTAGTATCTTTCACACATTTTAAATCAACCTTCCTTGCTTAATGTAGAGAAATAAAGGGAACGGAATGATGGAAGAGCAGAGAGAATCTCTATAGACTTGTGGGATTTTATGACATATTTTACAATGATTTAAAATCATTGTACCAGATTTCCCCAACCTTGATCTTTGGTCAGCAGTGAGTGGGAGGAGGCATCAAGGTGATTGTTGTATCTTTGGACATAGCTTCTTTTGTGGGCTTTGTATTCCATGTCCTTCTCAAAAAACAAACAAACAAACAAACAAAACCTTCACTTGATAGTTTCCCTGAACCAAAGCGAGAAACTAAACCCACTATCAGTGATTCCAACTGATGACAGTCCTTTAGGACAGAGTGGAACTAGCCTGTCCCATGAGGTTTCTAAGGCTGCAAACCTTTTTAAAAAATAATTTTATTGGGGGCTCATACAAATCTTATCACAATCCACACATACATCAATTGTATAAAGAAAATTTGTACATTTGTTACCCTCATAATTCTCCCCCCGACCCTTCTGTATGGAAGGGATGTCCAATTGCCCACAGATGGGCTTTGGGTCTCCACTCTGCACTCACCTCATTCACAATGATATGATTTTTTGTTCTTTGATGCCTGATACCTGATCCCTTTGACATCTCGTGATCACACAGGCTGGTATTCTTCTTCCATGTGGGCTTTGTTATTTTGAGCTAGATGGCCGCTTGTTTTTCTTCAAGTCTTTAAGACGCTAGATGCTATATCTTTTGATAGCCGGCCTCCATCAGCTGTCTGCACCACATTTGCTTATGCACCTGCTTTGAAGTAGGGAAGGTGAGCATCAGGGAATGCCAGTTTAATAAAACAAAATATTCTTGCATTGAGGGTGTACTTGAGTGGAGGCCCAGTGTCCATCTGCTAGGCTGGAATCCTATAGATGCAGCCTGCCATGTTTTTCCACTGGTGGGTCAGAACCACTTACCTTCCAGTTTGCACTTTACCACTGTGCCATCAAAGCTACTTTGCCTGGACATAGACTCTTGAAATGAATAATTTTCAACAAAGAACCCCCCCTGGTTCCAATGAGTGAGAATGAGATATAGAAACTAATATTTAGCCATTACACTTGTTTATTGCTATGGAGTCTCAATGCTCTTTTATTTTTTTAAACTAAAAAGGCTTCTCTCCAGTCCCAATTTTTAAAGCAATTTATACCTGTTTTCTAATTTTTGATTTTTCAAATTGGATTCCTGAACCATTTGTAACTGATTATTGGGGGCGGGGTTGGGAGGTGGGAAGAATTTGTAATCTACCCATTCTCTTTCTTCATTCTTGTTTTTAACTATTCTGCAGATCAGTTTTAAATGACATTCCGACTGCAGCCGGCCTTGCCCACTTCTCATTTCTGCAGTTCCCCGCC
>NW_022111324.1:2456573-2490958 GCF_000313985.2 Echinops telfairi | reverse complement strand
GCTCACTGTGAGGGCCCGGGTTGCTTGCTTTCCCAATGATATGTACGTTAAAGTGTGGGCAGCTCTGATTCTCTGTGTGAGGAGGTAAGGCAAGATAAGGGTGATTTTATTTGCTCTGCTGCTTGATCTGCTTTCTCTCTCTCTCTTTTCTTTTCTTTCTTTCTTCTTTTTTTTTATTTTTGAGGATGCATGGGGAGATTCTAATTTAAACTGCTGCCATTATCCTGTGGACCTGGAAGCTTCTCATAGCTTTTTATGAGAATTAAATGAGCTAATCTATGTGAAAGTAAAGATCGCTGATTACCCTTTGGTGGAAAGACTCTAGTAATTTGTTTTCTTGCATTTAGGGATAACGAAGTTTTGCAACTATTGTCCATTAACCCTTTAGTGTGAAGTATGTTGTCCCCTGGTTTCCTCCCATCCCCTGTGTGAGAAGTCGCAACAACCTCCTCTTTGTTCTGATAGCATGGAAAACGCCAGGAGGAGAAGAAGGTATGATCTCAGTGGCTGTCCCTGGGGAGCAGGGCAAAATAGATGGTCTGGAGGGGGTGGCACTGAAGAGGGAAAGCCCATGGGAGAAAAAGAGGAAGGAAATAAATCCTGTTTTCTTGCATTTTTCTATTTAGGTTTGTCCTAGACTATGGAGGAGGCTAAATAATTCAATGCTTTAACATACCCACCAGCTTAGGTTACACATGCAGATGCTGGAAAACCTTCTGTACAATAGTTTTATGTATCTGACATCTGCTGTGAAACAGGTCTTGCCCTTGGACTTGGACTCTGAGGACCAAAGATGCATGGTAGTCTTTATTCTCACAATACCACATGGACTTAAAATTTGTATCACCCTGGTGGTATAGTGGTTACACATGGGGCTGCTAACCTCAGTGTCAGCAGTTCAAACTCATCAGTCTCTCCATGGGAGAAAGATGAAGCTCTCTACTCCTGTAAAGAGTTACAGTCTTGGAAATGCACAAGGGCAGTTTGATCCTGTCATATGTGAGTCGGAATTAACTTAGTAGAAGTGAAATGTGTTTGTTTGTTGAAGCATAAGGAAAGGATCAAATATGGAGAGGCTGAATGAGTGGTTGTATGCCGCAGAACGGAAAGGGATAGAGCCATGGCAACATGACCCAAGGCTTGGTCTAAATCCCACCTATGCTGCCTTGCCATACTGAAGGCCATAAAGAAAGGCAGAGCGACGACTGTGACAGAGGTTTCCTAGAAGCTTTGATGAAGAGGAAGCTCCTTGTAATAGAAGAACCCGAGGAAACTTTTTACATTGCATTTGATAAAGTCCCCTCCAGTGCAGGGCAAAATCTGCATCTTTAAGCCTGCATAACCCACGTGTTGCCGGTGTGGACCTGCTCTCCGAAAGAATGCTGAGCCACTTGCTCCTTTGCTCTGTGACTTAATCTGGCACAGTTCCTCCTCCTTTGAAAGGAAACTCAGCCTTTGTGCAGAGACCTGCAGCAAAGCCCCCTTTTAAATTAGAGATTGTAATTAATATTATCACTGGGTCCTGGGAGGGGAGCTTGATGGAGAGGGCAGGAATGGCGAGCGACAAGACACAGATTGCCTGTTATCTGATCAGGAGGGCCAGTGTTTGAGTTCCCAGGCAGGAACAAAGACGGTCTGTGACTGATCCTCAAGGCCAGATAAGCCCCAGCAGGGTGTGAAGCGGTCCTGAAGTGACCTAGGGACAAATCTAGGATTATAAATATCAGAGCAGCCGGGGAGGGGAAGTGACTCTAATGGAATTAAGCGAAATTACTGAGCAGACCTGCCCTCAGAAGTGTGTCTTCAAACCCCCCAGCGATGGTATTCCTGAGTTAAATGGTTTATTTAAGACTGAGAATAACAAAGGAGAACCAAAAAATAACAAGCAAAGACTTTCTGTTGGAAATCCAAGGAGATCGCAATCATCCGTCACCACTTAAGAAAGTGCGTGGCGACGTCACCCATGGGAGCAGGGAGGCTTCGGAGATAAATGATTCTGGCTCGACAGACGGGGGACTGAAAATTCCAAGTGGTCTTCCTCGCCTCTAAAAAGCGCAAACATTTGACCCACGAACACAATGAAAAGCTGACTCTGAACTACACGTATGGCAGGCCCTTTCCCTTCCTCCACCGCCACTCCTTAAAGGGAGAGAGGGACAGGGTGGAGACAGCAGGGGATCTCAGAGAGACCGGCTTGAAAGCCTTGTGTGATTGTAGGGGAGAAAATCCATTGTCTACACTGAAGTTCAGTCTTTTCCTCTCTAAAGTCTGAGTTATAATCCTTACCTTAGAGAAAATGCCGAGAGTAAGAATTAAATGTGACAATAGCTCTTCTGGGGAAACATCACAGACAAAATCCCCAGAGTCTTTCAAGGTGCTCATAAAAGACTGGCTAAAAGTTGGAAGAGCAGATAATGGAAACTGCCAAGAAACCAAACCAAACTCACTGCCTTTGAGTCAAGGCTGACTCCTCAGGACCCTTTAGAGCAGGGTAGACCTGTCCCTCTGGGTTTCTACCATAGCACCTACTTACAGGATTAGAAAGCTTCATCTTTCCCCTGTGGAGTAGCTGGTGGTTTTGAATTCCTTTCCTAGTCATTAGCAACACAGTGTAACTCACTACACCACCAGGGGACATTGTAGACAGAGGGATATCCAAAGTTCAACTCACAGTGCTTGAAAACACTAGTTCTAGAACACCTGTATGCCCTCTTTCTGTGTGCACATGTGGCTCGGAAATAAAACTGAAAAAAATTAAAGGATATTATTCAGATAATGGTAATCTCATTTGACTTGTTCGTACAAATATATTCATGGCTTTTGACAACTAATTTTTAAATTGTTCTGACACGCAGGATTGGCTCTTCCTCATCCGAAGTTTGCTGACCCCTGTTCTAGAAGGATAATAGTTCCCTTCTGATCCCATAAAGATTTACCAACCTTGGAAATCCTGTAGAGTCTCCACGATTCTGAATCAACCGGAGGATAGGGGTTACGGTGGAGCTTGGAGTGCCTTCATAGAAAGTATAGGCTTGATGTAGCCGTGAAAGGGTAGTAAGAGGCAACACGAATCGAGTGCATGCAGAAGACAGGCTCTGTTGTACAGCTTTTTATTTATTATCACATCGGTCTTTTCAATCACAGTACCAGCCAGGTCCTTTTATTCTCATTTTACAGATCAGAAAACAGAGAGACAGAGTAGTTCGTCATCTACCCATGGCCACGTCCACAGGAATTGGAACCCAACCTAAAGTTGGCAATGGGACCAATGTTTTCTTTTCTATTTTTCAATGTGTGGGGTTTTCTTTAATTGAGGGATTATACTGACCAACAAAACTTCAGTGAAGAATAGGAAAAAGTCATCATGGAATATGCCACTCCCCCACCACGGATGTGTATAATGCAACGGACTACCAAGGTTCAGAATAAGTGAATTTCTTTCTCCTTTTTCTTTGCCTCCTAGTATGGAAAGATCCTTTACGACAATTATCTGCGGGCGGTGGCAAGAGCTGGGCTTGCTTCTCAGTGGACCAACCTGGGGACTGTCAGCCCAGCTATCCCAGCTCAACCATCTGCAGGTACGAAGCAGGGGAGATGCAGTAACACATACTCAAACCTCGCTCATGTTGAACACATATCCACCGCATTTGATAAAAATAGAATTCTGTGCTGCACACCACGTGCTTCTCCCCTGATGGTCGGGTTTACGATCCCCTTACCTCCAGCCTATCTCCTAAGTCACTTAGTCCTTTTAAGCACTTTTTTTTACAATAGCTTCTGAATCTGCTTGGGGACAAGGTGCCTACCAGTAGGGGTGAGCTGGTAGAGACAGGTACCTCCTCAGTGTCCCCATGTGGTATTTCTGAAGCACCCCTGGTACTCAGAAGAGCACACACTCCCAAGAAGAACGCTGGTGTTTGACATTCAATGGTTCCCACAACGGAATTTTCTGACCCAAAAGGTCAGTAGTGCGGTGAGTTAGTTAATTATGCCAGCCTGGCCGATAATCACATGTGGTGCTGGTTGAAAGGCGGAGAGATAAATGGGTGGTGAAGCCTCGCCTTTCGAGTTCTCGGGTCTCTTGTTTTGTGATGGTTGTATCGGGTGCAGCTGCCTTAGCAGTTCCCTGCTTCAGCTTGCAAGATTGACTTCCTACAAGACATCCCCAAGGAGAAGCCACATGGACCTATCCCGATGCAGCCCTGGGTGCTGGAGCAGCCGTGTGGAGACCCCTGCTAGTGCTGAGATGCTTGTTCGTTTTCACTGACTCAGCTTTCCTCCTGCAGTCGGCATCATTGCCTCTGTTTTGTGAGGTGGAAGACTTTGTGGACTGGTGTTGGGTATGGGTTAATGTTGGACTTGTGGGCTTGGGGAGCATTAGGTTGGGATGTTTTCGTGATGCACATTTTCTTTGTATGAAACTACCTCTTATACATGAGTCGCTGTGGATTTGTTTCTCTAAAGTACCTAGACTAATACATGCGGAGTGGAAAAACTGTGCTCCTACCAATGTAACCTCCTCGGCTCCCTCCTGATTCCCAACTGTTTTACACTCTCCTCAGACTTCCAATCCCTGGCTCCTTTACCCTCAGCAGAGAGTAAAGGAACCCCCAAAAGGAAACACCCTGATGTTTCCACCACCCAACAACTTACCTGGATGACTACCCATGCTAACCTGTGACCTTCAGCACATGCCTGCTCCCCCGTCTCTCCTGCCTTGGCAAAGACTTTACCTGCCCTGCTCCCCTGGTCCTGCTCACCACCATTGCTCCCCTCTTGAAACTACCTACAAAACCCCGGGGTCCCCCAGGGACCAATGTTTTCTTACATGAAGTAGGAGACGAGCCAGAGCTGTGTGTGTATGCACATGGGGTGTGTGTGTGTGTGTGTGTGTGTGTGTGTGTGTGATTTGTTGAGCACTCACTAATATCCCATTGCTATTGATTCCAATTCATAGAAACCCTGCATGTTACAGATTAGAACTGCTCCACACAGCTTGTATGGCTGTATTCTTCACAGAAGTTGATTGCCGGTCCTGTCTTCCATGGCACCCATGGGTTTGGAAATTTTTAGTTAACTGTCTAGTACAATCAGTTGGGCCAAAAAGGAATAAGATATGTATGTAGTTGAGCACCCATTCAGTGGCAAAGACCAGAGGCTACATAGATGCTCTCCTGAAGAAAAATCTTTGATCTATTTCTGAAAAACCAACCCCTGGGAACCCCAATGAGCACCATCTACTCTGCCACGCCTGGATTGCCATGAGTATGGCCTGGAGAAATGAAAGCTTGGACCTAGGGGGAGAAGGAAGAGCCACTTGCAAGTCTGTGATAGTCAGAGGTGATGGTCACGGGAACAAGATTATGGGAGGTAAGAATGAGGTGGAGGAGGTAAACTTGACAGATTTGCTATGGGGAAGTGAGACGAGGACACTGTGAGAGGGGTAAATGGTGGGTTGGTGCCCATGGAAATGCAACAGGGCCGGGGTCTCTTCAAGCATTCGTCCCAAAGCCTTCAAAATAACTGTGAGACAACCTCCTTACACCTGATCCACACCCAGTTGTGGGAATACATTTTACACAGCAATGAAGTGACTCTGTACAGATTGAAAACCGATGCAAATCCCTTGGAGAAGGATCTCCAGCTCTCTGCTGCTGCGCACTGATAATCTGTCTGTGCAACTCTGGCACTCAAAGCTCGATGTGGGGCAAGGAAGGCGCACACTGGTGATAGGTAGGTGTTTGGAGTTTGGATCATGAAGATTGCTATGATCCAGGATTATACTTTGTGTGTACATGTATGTTCACATTTTGGGGGGTCTTTTGTGGGATTTTGTATGCTCACAATTATACTCTTATTGGGACAGAAGTCAAACAGAAGTGTTGAAATCATCCTCCTTCAAAGATATGCTTTATGTACCTCTTTCCTTGGTGATTGTTGTCCCTGTCATGCTAATCTCCAGTTAATGACAAAGGATAAATCCACTTCAAGTTTCTTCAAAAGAAAATCCAAATGCCCCACCTTAGGAAATCTACTTTTGGCATTTTATGCTGTCATTAAAAATGACCATTCCTAAAATAAATGGGTGGTGTGCTAAACATTTGTTGCATTAAATGAATTTAAAAGATACAAAAATGCAAAGATTCTATAAAAACATATGACCAGTACTTTTTTTTAATAATCATTTTATTAGGGGCTCATCCAACTCATCACAATCCATACATACTCTTAAACACTATCCAGGCCATGGGAAACAAGGAAAGTGACAGACAGTCATGGCCAACATGAGTCTAAGGTGACAAGGTGACAAAATGTAATGTGGCAGTTTTGATGGAATCTACTACTAGAACAGTAAAATGATATTAGGTAAAAACTGAAAAAAATTGGAAACCTATGAACTTTAGGTAGTTGTAATATATCAATATTGGCTCATTAGTGTGGCAAATGTATCATTTTAGCATAAGATGTTAATAAAAGACATGGCTTGGGGCATGGGGACCTTACTATTTTTACACATTTACTGTAAACCTAAAAGGATTCAACAATAAAATGTTCATGTAAATGTATATAATAACATAATAAAATGTATAGCATAACCAAAATGGTTTAAATAGAAATCGCATGCATTTAAATAAAAATAGAAATCCTTAGTAGATCATTACTTCTGCAAGTATTTAATGAGCACTTCTTATGTGCCAGAGAAGCCCTGGTGGTGCAGTGGCTAAGGCACTCAATTGCTAAACTATTGGTTGATTTGAGCCCACCAACTGCTCGACATGAGAAAAGACCTAGAACTCTGCTTCCCTAAAAACTACAGCTTTGGAAATCCGATGGGATAGTTCCACTCTTCCTGTCGGGCTGTGATGCATAGGCATCAACTGGCCAGCAGTGTTTCATGCTTGTTTTTGCTGTTCTGAGTTAGTTATTGTGTAAGCCGTGTGGACACACCTGGGTGTGCAGCAGCAGGGAGCAAAGAACATAAGCCTAATGCTGTTTTCCTGGAATTGAATGGTGTGGTAGTCCCTCGACAGTGGGACAGCAGAAGGAGGAAGGGCTGGGACAGCGAAGAAGAGGAAAGCCCTTAAGATGGATTGATGCGGGGGCTGCAACAATGGGCTCAAGCACAGGAACAATGGTGAGGCTGCCACAGGACTGGGCAGTGTTTCCTTCTGTTGTAGGTCGGGTCCCTATGAGTCAAGCTGACTCCATGGCAGCTAACAAGCACCACAACAAGATACAGTCAAGCGAATATAAATGTTACAATAAAAAATAAAAAGAAAACCAGTCCTCAAAGTAGTTCTTCTCTGCTTCAGTTTGGAAATGCTGACTCACTCCACAGGCAGCTGTAGACCAGGCTCTGGACTGTAGGCATCAAGGACATCTGACCTTTCACTTAACTCTTTGCTGTTATCTCCTTCAGTTTATTCCCACTCATCGATAACCCAGACGACAGAGCAGAATTTCCCTATAGGGTGTGTAAAGGTGGCTGTGTCAGGGAAGCTTTGGACCAAACCCACTGAGAAACCTCTCCTAGGGCCAAAGAGGAGAAGTGCAATAAAGAGTCACCTCAGTTATCACATGGACTCAATGACAGTGGGCTTGGCTTTGCCTCTGTTTGGAGTTGTCATCTTTACAGGAGCCACTTCCCAGGTCTTTTCCCCGCAGAACAACTGGTGGTTTCTAACTGGCAGCCTTTTGGTTAGCAGCTGAGGTACTTCACTGTTACATCACCGGGGCTCCTTCTTATTATGAGGCATGACATCTACCCCTTGAAGGAGCCCTGGTGGCAAATAGGCTATGTGTTGGGCTGTGAACCACTAGATCAGCAGTTCAAACCCACCAAGGGGCTTTCTACCCCTGCAAAGAGTAATATTCTCAGAAATGCACAGGGCCCGTTCTCCCCTCCCCTATAGGATCACTATGAGCCAGGATGGACTTAATGGCCTTGAGTTTGGTTTGGCTGGACACCTACTCCTTACTTAGGAACATAGTTAATTCCCAAGACCAGGATAATCAGCAGTGTGGAGAGTCTTGTGATACTGCTCTTAGATACAGGGACCCCTTCCATCACCTATCACATGAGGGTGCCCTCAAAGTCCCAGAAAGATGGGGAGGTGCTGGGGGTGCCTGTGGCCACAGGACCAGTCACGGGTTGCCATCACTCCGCCATATTCCAGGTCTCTGTACACTGACCCTCGCCTCTCCACCATTAAGCTCAGCATGGCAGTGTAGAGTTCCAAGCTTGCATGCAGGTGAGGTGCGGCCACCGGGGTCCCACAGAGGCTGCTGAGGAGGACCAGAGGCCTCTGTGGCAGAAGAGATCCTGATCCCTGTCTCACTGCCCCCACCTCTTCGAGCCTGGCCGCCTCACCTCATATGTACCACCACCCCATTGGGCGTGCCCCCCCCCAACACACGCACACCACAGAGCCTCCTGCCCTGCCCTGCCCCACTCCTTCCCTTTCACAAACCTCACCTTCCTCCACCCTCTAGTCCCTGAGCTCATTAATGTGCAAAATACTGGGTAAGGAAACAAGATAATAGGTGTATTTATCTTTGAGTTCCATTGAGCCATATGAAATTGCCAACCTGAGATGGCTTTTTGCCTACAAAAAAAAGTGGGGATTTCCCCTACCCTGTTTCCCCGAAAGTAAGACATCCCCGAAAATAAGACCTACTTTCAGTTTTGCCTCTCGCTGAAATATAAGGCATCCCCCTGAAAATAAGACCTTCCTGAAAATAAGCCCCCCGCCAAGCTACCGTAACTCTGGACTCTGGACCACAGTGGCTGGCACCGCTGTTGCCCACAGTGCAACCAGAGCAGACAGGAAGTGCGAGGTCTCATTTAATAAAACAATAAAATAAAAAGCAATAAATGTGTACCGTATTCTTCTTCACGGAAAAATAAGACATCCCCTGTAAAATAAGACCCAGTTCATCTTTGGGAGCAAAAATTAATATAAGACACTGTCTTATTTTGGGGGAAACAGGAATCTCGTATGTGTGTAGGATGAGGTCTTACCCCTTTCCTTTGGGGGCACCCAGCGTCTCCATCTGTATGACCCGCAGCCAACCCAGTTTTATTGCAGACTCTTAACCAGTTGCATTTCAGGCCACATTTGCGTGGTCGCCGTCGTGGAAACAGCGGCAGAGGGTGTGCAATGACCCCCTTCCTTCGCCTCACCCAAGCCTACCCCCTGCCCTCCAAGGACCAAGCAGATGGGCCGTGGCCAAGAGGAACAAAGAGGGTTCCGTGATTGTCCCAAGCCGAGGAAAAATGGGTTCGGTGGAAAATGTTTCTGAAATTTAGAAAAATCCTCATCCCCGCAGGCTCTCTAGGATGCCAGCTTTTGCTCCAGGGCAACCAGCGTCCATCACTTTCAGGGGTATTTCCTGAGGGAGGGCGGTTCGGGGGAGAGCGAGGACACGTTGGAGAAAGAGGGTCTGGAAAATGTATTTGGTTTGTTAAAAGGCTCCCGCGCCCTGTGTTTGACCTGTGTTCAAGAGACCTTCGTAATAAGGCAGTATTTTATCCCAGCTTCCTCCCTCTCGCCTACCCCCGCCTTCCAAATTCTAATTTTCCCCCTCTTTTTTTCTATTTTCCTGGAGTAGTCCGTCGCCTTGGAGCATGGGGTGAAAAGTCGCTGGAAGGACAAGTTGACAGATAGCATGTGGGTCGCTGGGTCACGGAAAGGCGTCGTGATCTGGGCGCAGACAGAGCGATTTCCTCGGTGATTTTAATCTCTCGTCTGTTCACACGTCATGCCACCTGGACGCGATGCAGAGACAAACCTGCCCCTTACCCCAAAAGCTCCCTTGGAAAAAACAAAAGCGAGAGAGCGAAAACCGAAAACCGGGGCAGGGTGAGTTAACCCTCTCCCTGCCTTCCCCATGAACAACAGGCAAACAGCGGCAATTAATAAGCCAGGGGCTTTGTCTGAGAAACGGGCACTCATATTTATGGAGACTGTAAATAATATAACAAGTTGTCCCTTTTACTGCCTCGGACACATGTAAGTGGCAGCTTTATCCTTTTTCGTTGACCCTTTGCCCAGGTTTTGATTTACTTTCAAATATCTTGTCGTAGATTCTTGGAAAACATTTATTTTGCTGGTGGGGGCTGGGCTGCAGGCCGCGGAGAAAGGATGAAGGAAGCAGGGACTCTCCATGAAGCGAAATATTAATATCTTTGCGGTGGCTTTGGCCAGACAGTCTGCTTTTTTTATTCCCCATAAGGTTCGGAGCTATTTCTGACCAAGGGTGTTAAAGCTGAGAATTAATGGATTTCAGGGAAGTGAACGGTGACAGTCCAGACGTCTGCTTCCCTTGTTCCAGCTACGTCTCGGGTTATGCTTGATAGATACGTTGAGCAAGGGGAGAAAGACAGCTAACGAAGATGCTCGGTTAGCATCATTCTTTCCGCGGGACAAATGTTGGAAAAAGAGACAGTTTCTAACTCTTCTTGTTTCCACAACACCTCCATTGTACTGCTGCGAAAGCATTTAGCGAACTTTATCAAGGTTATTTGCTGAAATACCAACACTAGACTATACACCCCTCAGGGGATTTATCCTTCACACCCCTCAAACTGCCTGGAATAGTGCAGAGCATTTTCAATGGTTGCTTACTCTTTTTTTTTTTTTTTTTTAATTTTTAATGGAACATGGCCAATGAGGACACAATGAGGGTGAAGGGAGGTCCCTTTTCACAAGTTGCTGTTCACCGTCCAGTAGCCGAGAGCGCAATGCAGCACCACAGTTACAGGTGCTACTCCGGATATGCAAGTCTCTAAAGAGAAATAATTAAAAGGTGCCCATTCTAGTGGGGAAGGAATGAAAGGATCAAGTATGAGAAGAAAATGTTCAAAACTGATTTTGAGGATGGCTGCCCAAATCTTCTTAATATGATTGAATAATTAAATGATATGATATGCAAAGTTATTCAATAAAACTATTTTTAAAGTCTGTAAAGCTTTCAATTATTTAAAAGCTATACATGTAGCAACTGAAGGCATTTGTGATGAAGAAATTTTCGAGAGTAGGGTTCGTTCAGTCATTTAAAATTCTAGGCAAATTTATATAGCATTCAAAGGCCAAGAGTCCTTAAGTTACATTTTTGCAACCCGGGGGTTAATTGTACCTAAAAACAATAAAGCAAATATACATGCGTAACAATGGATTACCTACAAAACATGTTGTTCAATGAAGAATAAAACAATAAACACAGTTTTTAAATAGCCATCACCTATGCGATACTAGGCAGTGGTCAAAACCAGGAGGCACACAGGCCAGTTGAGAAAATATCTTCAATAATCTACGGAAGAAAGATCAGGATCTGAAGTAAGGTGAAGGTGAATTGTAGGGAACAGTGTCAGAGATTCAGGGATGTGATTCCCAAACTCAGTGATTGCAGGATTAGGGGCAAGAAGGCAAATGAGAAGTCAAAGGTAATCTCCAGCTGTGTGGCACTGGTGACCGTATCACTAATAACAAGTTTCAACAAGAAAGAGAAAGTTTCAACAAGAGAGAGGTAGGCACATTGTTATTAGTTGCCATCCAATCAATTCCAGTGAAGAGTGAATCTATGTACAATAGAACAACACATTGCACCTCCCGGCACTAGCCCCACAGTCACGACTATGTCTTAGCCTATTGTTGCAGCCACCGTGTCAATCAATCTCATTGAGGATCTTCCTTTTACAGTAACCCTTTACTAAGCATCGTCTCCTTGTTCAGGCACTGGCCCCTCCTTATAACATGTCTAAGGCATGTAAGATGAATTGTTACCATTCTAATTTCTAAAGAATATTCTGTCTGCACTTCTTCAAAAACAGATCTGCAAGCTCGTGCAGCCCATGCTTTCTTCAATATTTGTCACCAACGCCATACTTGAAATGCATCACTTCTACTCTGGTCTCACTTATTCATTGTTCAGCTGCCACATGCATATGAGACCATTGAAAATGCCCTGGCTTGCTTGGTCAAGTGGCAACTTCACCCTCTTGCTTGTTTTGTTTTTGTTTTTAAACATTTTAAGGAGGTCTTTTGCAACACACTTTCCCAGTGCAATACTGTATTTGATTGTTTGGCTACTTTTTCTATGGTGTTATGAATTCCAAAACAATGAATTTCTTGACATGTACAGCCTTTTCTTCATTCTTCATGATGTTGTTATTGGTCCACTTGCGGGGATTTTTCTTTTCTTTATGTTGAGGTTTAATTCATACTAAAATCTGTAGTCTTTGACGTTCATCAATAAGTGCTTCAAGTCATCATTGCTTGCAGAAAGCAAGGTTATGTTGCTCCATATTCAAATTGTCAGTGAGTCTTTCTTCAATCCTAATGCCATTTTGTTCTCCATTTAGTTAGACTATTTGCTTCTCAGATTATCTGCTAAGCATTTATATAGAATGAATGTGGTGGTAGGATACAACCCTGAAACTTTTCTTGAATTTAACCAAGCCATATCCCTTGTTCTCTGTACAACTTCCCCCCCAACACTATTAAATGTTTTGGATTCTCATTCCTCCCAATGTTATCCATACTTAGTTGTGATCCACATAGGCAGATACCTTTGTGTAATCGATAAAACACAGGTAAGCCTATTTGGAGGATCTTCTGTATTTAGTCAAATTTCATTGAACATCAACAATGATAGCCTTTGTACCATGTCCTCTTTTGAGTTTGACATGAATTTCTGGCAGTTCCCTGTAGATGTACTGTAGAAACCTTTTAGCAATTATCTCCAGCATATAATATTAATAATGTTGTTCAATCATTTCTGCATTCCATTGGATCATCTCTCTCTGGAATGGGCATGGCTCTTCTAGTTGCTTGGCCATGTCGCTGTCTTCCAAAAAGTTTGGCCAAGACCAGAGTTGCATTCATTGGTTGAAGCATCTCAGCAGATGTTCTTTCAAGTTGGGACCTTTGTTTTCCACCAATGCTTTCAGTACTGTTTGAACATCTTCCTTCAATATCACTGATTCTTAATCAATCATATGCTACTGCCTAAAATAGTTGAATATCAACAGTCTTTTTGATCCAGTGACTCTGTGCATTCCTTCCATCTTCTTTTGATGCTTCTTGAATTGTTCAGCATTTTGCCCATAGAAACCTTCATTATGGCACTTAAGGCATAAAGCTTTGTTTGTTGTTTGTTTTATCCAGTTTTTTCATTTCTTGAGAAACGCTGAGTTGTTTTTCCCTTTTTGTGTTCTAGTGCCATGCCTTGAGACATTTCATAATAATAGTTACTTTACCTGCTCTATGTTCAAGAGTAAGTTTCAAAATCTCATCTGACATCCATTTTGGTACTTTCTCTCTTCCTTGTCTTTTGCTTTCTTCTTGTATGTTAAAATGTCCTAGATGTCATCCCATAACTCACCTGATCTTTTTTCACTGTTGTACAATTCATAAATTTTATCTTGAGGTAGTCTCTAAGTTCAGGTAAGATATAAACTCACTGTCATCAAATCTATTCTGATTCATAACAGTCCTATAGTACATAGTAGGACTGCTCTGTGGGTCTCCAACTGTGGATCTTTATGGGAGCAGAAAGCCTCATTTTTCTTCTTCAGAGAAGCGAGTGGTCTTGAACTTCTGACCTAGTGTGCTAGTCTGGGTACTTTAGAGAAACAAATACACAGAAATTTTTGTATAAGAGAGAGTTTTATGTAAAAGTTAAGTTCACATCAAGAAAACATCCCAATCTAGTGCTGCCCAAGCCCACAAGTCCAACATTAGCCCATACCCAACACCAATACACAAAGTCCTCCTCCATCTCACAAAACAGATTCCCTGATGCCAAATGCCGAAGGAAAGCTGAGTCAGTGAATGTGTAAATATCTCAGCATTGGCAGGGGTCTCCACACAGCTGCTCCAGCACCCAAGGCTGCATCGGGATAGGTCCATGTGGATTATCCTCAGGGATGTCTTGCAGGATGTGAGCCTTGCAGGCTGAAGCAGGGAACTGCTAAGGCAGCTGCACCCTGGTGTGACTATCAGAAAGCAAGAGACCTGAGAACTAGAAAGGCGAGGCTCACTGAGCCATTTATCCCTCTACCCTTCAATTAACCCCACATGTGTTTATTGGCCAGGTTGGCACAATAAACTAACTACCTCACCTTGCCATTAGCAGCTCACCGCCTAACCTACTATGCCACTCTGGCTTCTTGGAAACCCACAGGGGGAAGTTTTATTCTAAGCTATTGGGTCACTGTGAGTCAGAATAGGTTAGAAGGCCGTGATGTAGAATATACTCAAGGTCATTCTTTGGCTCCTCTGGACTTGTTTTAATTTTCTTCAGCTTCAATTTCAATTTGCATGTAAGCAATTGATAGTTTGTTCTGCAGTCAGCCCTTGCCCTTGTTTGACTGATAATACTGAGTTTTCCAATTTCTATCTGTAGTAAATTTCATCCCTGTGTATGAAAGAGGTCCATGTGAATAGTAAATGTTTATGTTGCTGAAAATGGTATTTCTAATCAATAAGTCTTTGGTCTTGAAAAACTCCTCTTTGATTTCCATGGCCATTTCTATAGTTGAGATGCTATTTTACAGCTTTAGTCTTATTTGTTTTTAATTTTCACACCCCAATCACCAGTAATTATCAATGTATCTTGATTACATGTTTATCAATTTCAGATGGAAGAATTGGGAGAAATATTCAATTTCTTCATCTTTGGCATAAGTAGTTGATGCACAAACTTGAGTACTAGTCAGAGTAAGTGGTCTTCCTTGAAGACATAGGGAGGAATATATAAATAAATAAATTCTGGTACATATGCACAATGGAACAATATGCATCTCGAAAAAAATAAGAAAGTGCCAGATGACACGCACACATTTGGAAAACATCATGCTCAACAAGGTTAGTTGGTCTCGTAAAGACAAATACTGAATGACATCATTATCATTATTAAAAAAACCCAAAACGACCTAACTAAAAAAACCAAAAGCGCTTTTCACACCCCAAAGAAACCAGACTTTGAAGGTTATGGTCAGGTGGGGGTGATGATAGGGGGAAGGCTTGAGAGATACGGAGGAAAACAGGGAGAGGAGATCAGGAGAAGAAGCAAGGGCTAAAAGACATGGCAAGTTCCCAGGACACCCACTCTTCTACTGCGATGAGCTGTGCAAATGTGGTTTGCATGTTTTGGGACACCCCACCCCCCACCCCCTGCATGTGTATACTCCACAAACAAAAGTGGACAGAGAGAGAAAGTTCACAACTTTCAAAATCCTCCAGTTCCCTTCTACACCAGATACGTTTTTTTACAATAAGTGCAATGAGGCTTCTCCTTAATTTGCCACATTGAGCCCATTGTTAGCCAATCCTGATAACCAGGTTAGCTGTGTGAGTTTCCTCAGATTATTCCAGTTTTTGTGACTTCGAGCAGATACGATGTGCCTTGTTGTCATGAACCTTGGAACAAGTGTCACATTGCGATCCAACATAGCGCTTTTGGAACATGCTCAGGGAACTGAACCCATTGTACTTTGAATATTAAAGGAAGTTCTCCATTCAAGATTTGTTATGTAATTGGAGTTTGAACCAAAATGGCAAAATGGAAAATGTCAGCTCTGATGAGGCTATCAGGATTCACAGCATTCCATAATGTCAAGCACTGAAAAAAACTGCTAGTAAAATAATCTATCCAAAACCAGATTTACCAAGGTCAAACACTGATGATGACCTGATAGTTCACTGAAGTCCTCTGTAGCCTATGCATTCTGCTTGTTCCAGATACCTGCCAACCTGCTCACCAGACATGCGGTTCTTATAGGTCCTCTTTCTGTGCCTTTAAAAAAAAATCAGTTTAAGGATCATTCAGCATCCTAATAAGGATTTCATGAAGATTAAGCAGCAAGGGCATTTAAAGAACAAATCACACCCGACAAACGTCATAGCCTTTTACAACATAATTTGAAATTAGCAGATGAAAGGAAGGCAAGGGATCTTATATCTCTGCCTCTTAGTAAAACATCTGCGACAGGAGCTCTCACAAAATGTTAGTGGCAAAACGATTTTATATCCGCCTTTGCTGATTCAAATGGGCTTGAATGCTGCCATCTAGGCTGAAGAAATAGTGTTAATAAAGAGCAATGAATGGAGTTTGTGGCCGGATGTAGCGCCTCTAAAGTTATGAATAAATACCCCCATTGACCTTGCGTAGGGCACACTGAGGTCAAAATCCTTAAATATGAAGGTGATACTCAAATATATAATAATGAAGGTCAGCCAAATAAGAAAAGAGAATTAAATGGAAGTAAATAAATACAAGGTGATGTATGACAATCCATGGAAATAAATAGATGAGCCAAAGACATCTCTGAAGCACTCCTGGCAAATTTCTGAGTCTCAAGAATAGCAAAATACTTAAAATATTGTATTAATAGTTTTGAAACATTTGTCAAGTTGAGGGGTTGTAAGTAACATTGTCGTTAAATAAGAAGAGATAATCACTGGATAATTCAATCATATGTTTGTGAGCATCCATCCTTTCATTCATTCCTTCACTCATTCCAAATAATTTAACTGGATGCCTCCCATGTCCCTGTCCCCATTTTAAATACAAATGTTAGATACAGCAGTACACAAAATAGAAATAGATCTTTTCCTGCTCAGATGTCTACCCTTTAATGTGGGGAGAGAAGCAATTTATACACACACAGACAGACATACTACCCACACATCCACTGTACACACTCACGCAAACCTAATTAGTCAAGAAGTGAAAAATGCTAAAGCAAGACACCATGATGCAGACTGATGGAGGAGGAGTGGTCAAAGAAATGTTCCTTTAGATGGAATGATGAGGAAGGTCTCACCATTCTGAAAGAGGAGCACACGTGGCCTGTGTGGATCAGAAAGGAGGCATGGAGAAAGACTGAAAAGGACAATTCTTGGAGCTGAGATCAGAAATGGAACTGGGTGCCATGGCTCAGACTATCTTGTAAAATTTTTAACTATTTGTATTTCATTTTTGCTAAAATGAGGAGCCATTCGAAGTTAGAAATTCAGGCTTAAAGTTAATCATTATGGTAGCTTTCTGGAAGATAATCTGTAAAGAGGCCCAGGAGATGGAGGAAGACCACCGAAGAGGTTACTGGAATTTGTCAAATAAGATGTGATCGTGGTTGGACTTGGGGGCTAGAGTAAAGGTCATAAAATGCTTGGATTATAGATATACTTTTAAGGTACATTCAACAGAGTTAATTTAAATAAGTCAGATAAGAGGATGGAGGGGGAAAATGTGCTCACCAATGTATTCATGGATTTTGGTCTGAACCATCTTGATGGCTTTGCCATTCTATAAAAATTTGAGAATAAGAAAAAGACAGTTGAGGATGTAGAAATCAAAACTTTGGTTGGTAACAATTCAATACATCACAAATGCATTCAAGAGTGTCCTTATTTATAGCTGATTTCTAAGACCCTTCAGTAATTTTGCATCTTATGACCCTAAAAGAGCATAATGAGTTGAAAACGACGCCACAATCGAGTGTACTGGAAAGGAAGTAGAAAGTAGTAGAGCAGAAGACCCACTGCCACCACCAACAAAAAGCCCAAAGTTGAATTTCTTAAGAAAACAAGTAAGCAATTGCAAAAAATAATGTGCTTTTGTTGACAATAGGTTAGTGTGGGCAATATTAAGGGTGGGAAATGAAAAAGAAGATAGGGGGAAAGCTACATCTGCAGGCTGCATTTAAAGAGCGTGTGTGGGCTAGAATCTATTGTTCTTAAATTCAGAAGAAAAGCTAGCAAAATAAATAGTGCTCAAAATCTATTTTCCTTTTATGTGCTTCGGTTTCTTTTTCTGTTAAATATAAGGTTTGGTGCATATAACCTTTTACAGAATTTCCACCATCAACATTTTTATAAATTCTATGTTATGGCAATCCCGTGCTTACATCTTCACATTACTACAGCTAGTGTATCATAACATATTACAAAGAATCAATTTTAAATTAAGTTTAACATCTGCATTGGGTAAATCTGTTGCACAAAAGCCCTTTCAGAACATTGAAAAGCAAGGATGTCCCTTTGAGGACTAAGGTGTGCTTGTCGCAGACCACTGGTATTTTCAATCTCCTCCTATGCATACGAAAGACGGACACTGAATAAGGAAGACTGGAGAAGAGTCGCCGTGGTTGAATTATTTGAAAACGGGATGGCCCTGTTCTATGTCCCCTTCTGAATCCAAGTTGAATTTCCTGCCACTCCCTGTCAATAGACTGCCGCCATCATTTCCCGTGCTGCAGTCGGGTCTTTGCACAGTTCCTGGTAATGCTCTTCTCGAGCGACCCTTCGGCATTTTCTGTTCACCTCGCTTCCTCATTTCTTCCACTTGCCATAGCGACTGTATGTGCAGTTTCCACAGACCTCCACTTTGGTCTGCTGCTTCCTGTCTTTTTAATGACCTTGTGCTTTCTTCAGTTATGATGTTCTTGGTGTCATGTCACAAATCATCTAGCTTTTAGTCTTTAGTGTTCAGTGCATCAAATCTGCTCTCGAGATGTTCTCTAGATCCAGCTGGAATATATTCAAGGTTGTCTTGGCTATTGTGGACTTCGAATAATTTTCTAACTTCAACCTGAACTCGAGTTTCTCCATTCTCTCTCTTGATACTTACTCACTGTCATTGAGTCAAGTCTGACTCATAGTGGCTACAGGACAGGGTAGAACTAACCCTTGTGGGTTTCTGACACTAACTCTTTAAGGTACTGGAAAGCCTTGTAGACCTGGCTGGTGGCTTCCAACTGCTGACCTTGCAGTTAGCAGCTCCTCTCTCCTAAGAGGTGCAGTCAAATTAAATGCAACCTCTGGGAAGTGGCCCTTTATGCTGTTGAAAAAGACCTTTGCACTGAAGAAGTCATTGGTCTTGCTAAATGCTATCATAGGGTCTCCGTCTTCATTTCTATCACCGAGACAATGTCTTCCAAATACAGACCCTCCTCTTTGTTCCCAAATGTCACAATCCACCCACCAGCAATAATCAATACATCTTGATTACATGCTTTATCGATTGCAGACTGAAGGAGTTGGTCTACAAACCAAACTATTTGCCATCAAGTCAATTCTAATGGTAGAACTATCCCTGGGGGTTTCCAGTATTATAACTCTAGAGTGGAAAGCCTCATCTCTCTCCTGCAGAGTAGTTGGTGGCTTTGAACTGCTAAACTTCAGGCAGCAGCCCAATGTATCACCAGAGCAGATTTTTTAAATAAATTATTTTATTGGGGGCTCTTACAGCTCTTGTAACACTCCATATATCAATTGTCTCGAACACATTTCTGCCTGAGCCCTTGGTATCAGCTCCTCTGTTTTCCTCTCCCTCCCTCGTGGATCTCTGATAAATTATAAATTATTATTATTTTCTTATCTTACACCGTCTGCAAACTCCCTTAGCCTACGTCTCTCTTGTTAGTTCCCCTGGCAGTGGGGGTGGGGGTTATATTACAGTCAGTTCCCCCTTTTTTCCCTTCTTCTCCCACCTTCCACCTCCCCTCATGGTATCACTATTCCCATTACTATTCCAGGGGGGTTTATGTGTCCTGGATTCCATGTGTCAAGGGTGCTCTTATCTGTACCAGTGTATACTCTCCAGTCTAGCCGGGTTTGTAAGGTAGAACTGAGGTCATGATGGTGGGGTGGAGGAAGCATTAAAGAACTAGAGCAACGTCGTGTGTTCCTTGGGTGCTATGCTGCACCCTGTCTCCTTCTTTACTTGCGACCCTTCTGTGAGGGAATGTCCAATTGTCTACAGTTAGGCATTGAATCTCCACTCTGACCCCCATCATTTGCATCAGCATATTTGTTTGTTTTGGGTCTTCTGATGCCTGATACCTGATCCTGTTGACACCTCATGATCACATAGGCTGGTGTGTTTCTTCCATGTGGGCTTTGTTGCTTCCCTGCTAGATGGCTGCTTGTTTAACTTCAAGGCTGTAAGACCTCAGGCACTATATCTTTTCATAGCCAGGAACCATCAGCCTTCTTCACCACATTTTCTTATGCACCCATTTTGACATCAGCGATCATGTTGGGAAGGTGAGCATCACAGAATGACAGGTTATTTGAGCAAAGTGTTTTTGCATTGAGAGAGGACTTGAGTAAGAGACCAAATGCAGGGCAGAATTCTTAATGTCCTCATCATTAGTTTTAGTAGTTGGGCAGTAAATTTGAATAATAGTTGTATTAATTGGTCTTCCTTTTAGGTATTTAAATATTATTTATGACAGACAACATTGCACTTCAAAAGAGAAATATTGAAGTATTCTTTATTATGAGACATGCAATACCTTTCCTCCTGAATTTGTCATTCCCACCATAGTAAACCACATTATTGCCTGGTTTAAAATGGCCAATAGCAGTCCTTTTCAGCTGACTAATGCCTAGCATATTGATCTTTAGATGCTCCATTTCATTGTTGATGACTTCTAATTGTCTTAGCCATCCTTCATACAGTTTATGTTCTGATTACTAATGGACGTTTGCAGATTTTTATTTTCATTTTGAGTTGTGTCACACAAAGATCCTGTAAACTGCTTTATCCACGTCTTTCAGGTTGACTGTACAATGAAGAGGCACCTCTTCTCCGATCATCTTTTGCCTTCCTTGGGTGCCTTCAACTGGAGAGGCTCTCCTTCTGGCACTATCTCAGACAGTGTTCCCCTGCTTTTCATACAGTTTTTAGGATCACCTATTCCATGTCTCTGTATCTGTAGATCACCTATTCCCTGTATCTGTTCTTAGTCTGGAAGCTCTGCCCAAACTTGTTCATTATTGATTATCTGAGTTGTGTTTGAAATACTGGTGGCATGGCTTTTGCCCCACAACAACATGAATGCCACAGTATGACCAACTGACAGAGGAGTGGGGGCACTGAATATTGGAACTAAGAACATGAGGTCAGCTGTACCTTAATATCACAGGAAGTTACAAAATCTCTTTCCCCTGATTCTCAGAATCCTCCTCTTCAAGTTAAAAACCAAATTCTTCTTAGCCCCCATGCTATCTTCCTGAGTTTCCTTTAAGAGACCTATGTTGTGGGCTCGGATCCTCCCATATCTAATCTGAAAATACAAAGTTAGACATTCTCAGCCCCAGAGCTGCTCATGTTTTGTAATAGCTGATTTTCTGTTTGTCTGCTTATGCACGTGGGGGAAGAAGCGGTCTCGTGTATTGGAGAGAGTCTGGACGCATCCCTAAGCGTACTCGCTGGATTCCAGTGGCATCAAACTTCTACCTCAGTTTTCACAATCAAACAGAGTTTTCAACATCGACAAATTCCTGCTGGGGTACAAAGTGAATAAGCAGATTCAATAGAGACTATATCCTTTCTTGAAGGAGTTGCCACCTTGGGTAGCATGCCCCTCTGACCACTGCTCACCACAGCTATTTACAGTTAACCGTACATACTCCCGATATAAATTCATAGTCATACAATTAAGGGAGACATGGTTTATTTGTGTATTAGCATATCCAGCTGCTTCTTTGCCTTTGCTTGATATTTCAGTCCAAGTGTAATGGTTGGGCATAAATAACACCCAGTCAGCTGAAGGCTGAAAGATAAATATACAAGTCCCAAACTACTATGTTTTTTCCCCCCAAGTAGTTCCCCTATTAACCACGCCGAGTATAAAAGGGGAGGGTAAAAACAACTCTGGTGCCATTACTTAAATAGGCCCATTAAAAATGAGCAGTGAGTGAAATACAAATTTATTAAACGGGTGACATTACATCAGGAATGATGAATCATAAAGTTTCTTTTTGGTATTACAATGGTATACGACCTTTTAAACTTTAATCATTCACCTCATATTCTGAGCTACCGTCAGGTGTGCAGGCTTCTTGCTGATTACATTAACATCAGACATCTGGGGAGCTGTTGGCATCAGATCTTGACAGGCGTTCACTAGTGTGGCTCAGAGTGGCACAGCCAGAGGAGAGGCAGCCCCAGATCTGTTTTCAAGGGGAAGCCTAGCCTCTCTGGCTGCTTGGGTCCATTATTACCAGGCTCAGAGCAAACAGAGAGAGTTCACATGTCATATGGCTTCTCGTATTCCAAGAACCTGGTATAGGCTTTAGCACATACTATGGACTCTAGAAATATCTGTAGAAAAATATCAGACTCCAAGAAACAGCCATCATATTTGGACAGATCTTCCAGTTTACAAAGAACATTATCTTGTCTAATCCTCTCAGAGATCCTGTAAAGGAGGCCAAGATCACAGTGGCAGTAAATACAAGTTTGTGTTCTTTCTCCATAGTTGATAACATCATGCTATGGCTAATGGCACAGGATTGACTTCCACGTCAGTACTTCTATTGAGTGATAAGTATTACCAAGCCATTTTAACTCTTCAAGTCACGTGCTTCTCATAAATTAAGTTGTAGGGTTAGTAGAAATAATATATTTTTTTACATGTGTAACATCATAAGCATCCAACAACTGTCAGATATAGTGATTAATATCTTCACAAACACAAAATTCCCCAGGGAAACAGAAACCTAGCATGACAAAAAGTCTCAAGGGGACCATGGTTGAAGGTGCCCTCCTGTCAGTTTTATCAACTGTGAATTAAGATGGGAAATGTACCTCAATTACATGATGGAGTGTAGACTTTTACAGGTGATCTACACAACAACACAGGAATATAAGCTCCACAAAAGCAATGCTTTTCATCTATTTTGGCCCCTGCTGTGTCCCAAGTCCCTGAACCAATGCCTTTCATCTTGTCTAATATGACGTCTCAATTTTCTCAACCTATCATCAAGTTTGCTAAAGGGAAGGCCCTCAGCGAGATGGACTGACACTGTGGCCGCATCGATGGACTCCGGCCGCGTAGGAACAATTGGGAGGGGCCGCGGGACTGTGAACCGTTTCCTTCTGTTGTGCATAAGGCCGCTGTGGGTCGGAGCCGACTCGATGGCACCTAACAACAGCAATATCCTAATGTTCTCAGTTTCCCTCATTCGTTATATGGGGACATCGATACCTTCCCTGTGAGCCTCGTGAGATGAAGAAGCATCTGATTTTGAAAGCACAAATTTGCATATTCTATCACTTCATCAACATGACTGGGAGGCATTTAATCGTCCTGAGCTCCTGCAGGAAAAGTACTGCTGGCACCTCAAAGGGTGTTCAGGGCCTCCCAATGGGGTACTGTGTGCAGAGGTGCATCACCAAGCATACATTCATAAGCAGGTATGGATTCTTTCGAATAGGTTAAAACTCACAGAAGTCCTTTGAGCAGTTTAGTGGTCCATTCATGCTAGGCAATATTCGGAGCACCATCCCCCTCAAATATGCTGGTCTCTTTCTCCCTGTTCCTCTGTCGCTCTCAAAATTTTAATACGGGTCCCCTCTATAAATAACGACGGTGGCATGCTGACATTCAGATTCAAACGCTGCAGCACAGCACCCAGCACAAGGAGAAGGCTGACACAGAGCTTCTATTTTTATATGTTTAGTGATATAGCCAAGTGTCACTCAACAACAACAGGAAAGGAGCGAGTGTGCCGATATCATTCACTAATATCCTCACCCCTCCTCCGCCTACCACTCAGCCACATCCATGACAAGTGCTGCGCGGCTCCGCCTGCTTACCACCTGTCAATAGTTGAGCTCAAAAACAAACCTCTACCCCATGATGCTTAATTTTCATTCGTATAAATGTGGCTGCTCTGAATCATAATCTGTGCTCTGCACTCATATTGAAGACCACGGGACTTCAATGTCACCCTCTCTCTATCAAATGATCCCCACAAAGCCTACTCCAGACATTCTTAGATGGAATCAAAATAGATTCGGCACTCAAATGGAAACACTGAGATGGTGCAAGGAAATCACCTGGCCTCTTTGATTGGAACTGCAGCCAGGACAGTAGGGCCACTCCCTCTGGCTTCAGGTAAAGGTGCCCTCAAAGTGTGACCCCTGGCTAGCCAAGTCCATGCCATCATCCCTCTCCTTTTATCACCCTCCAACCTCCCAGCCAAACTGATGAACATGCCCAATGTGAGGCAAGGTCCTCATCAACTGAAACAGGGTGGCATTCTATAGCCTCAAAGCATCTAGATAGGTGTCACCTGCAAGAAGATCAAACTGCACCTAGCAGGTAAATCCTAGCAGTGCCTATAGGCAAAATGAGTGAGCAGTGCATTCATAATTCATTGTTGGGATGTGTTTGATATACTGTATGTGATTTACAAGTTCCCGTGTCAATGGATTGGGATAGCTGGCCATTTGGTTAGAGTCAGCTATGACACCAGAGAGCCATGCTTTCAAATTCTAGTCCTGTCACTTGCTGGCTGTGATCTTGAACTTATGATTTTATTTTTACAAACGCACTTCTTTATCTGGAAATTAGATGTGGCAATGCCTAACTGAGAAGATTATCATGATTTTAAAGTGAAATTAAATGTGCACAATATCTACCGTGGTGGTGGACCCATAGTAAGTTATAGCCACTAACTAATTAAGCCTAATGGATCCTTAAACACTGTTTTGATCACTTTCTCAGGTTCTTCCAGTTGTACTGTTTGAGGTGACTTCTCTCGCACTGAACTTTTATTTCTAAATAAAAGTTACCCAAGCTAACACATTTGAGACTGACTTTTTCCTATCTATTATTTCAGGACAGTAGTCTTAAAGAATGAAACTGCCTCTGTAAATTCAGCACAATATGTACAAACCATTGTGGAACATGGTATAGCACTACCTCAACACACTAGACAAGAAAATTCCATAGAACCCAGCAATTCCTCTGCTGGGTATATACCCTAAGGAGGTAAGGGCCATAGCACAAAAAGACATAGGAGTGCATTCCCATGAACCTTTAAGATAATTAAGAGTGAAGGGGTGTAGTCTAGCTTGTCAATCAGGTGATAGCCAATGAGGTCTCTGTGTGGGCCTGGTCTTCTCCTGAGGATTTTGGGAACTCCAGTGTTCCTCCTTGGAGGCAGGAAACACACTCTTTCTCTGCTCACTCCCTGCGAGACATCACTGAGGAGAAAACACATGGACCTACCCTGATGGAGCCAGAGCCCTGGGTGCTGGAGAAGCCACATGGGGACCCCTGCCAGTGCTGAGATACTTACAATGACACTGGATCCACAAGACTTCCCACACGTTGGCCGGTGATCTTCCTGCATTTGGCAGCATTGCATGTGTTTCATGAGTCTGAAGAGGACTTTTTAAATTGGTATTGGACATATGGGCTAATATCAGACTCATGGACTTGATCTAGACTAGGTTGGGATGTTTTCTCAATATTCACTTTCTATCGTATATCACTCTCTTTGGTATATACATATGAGTGTCTCCCTGGATTTGTTTCTCTAGTTACCCGAATTAACACAAGCTGTTCCTGTGGGCCAGAAATCCCAGCCTTTTCGGAATTCAGGATAAATGTCCTTCCAAAGAGAAAACAGAAATCCCTGGAACAAAAAGGATTACAAAGCATGAAAGCTTTCAGCAGAAAAGGGCATCTTAGGAGTTGCCAACTGGTATGGGAATACAGAAGTGAAAAATTTTGATCAGTAAGTAGTTCATTAAGGAATTTAACAGGAAAAGACTTGGAAGGTGATAAAAAGTCTAGCAGCCTAAGAGAATAACAAGCTTAAACAATCTTCGGAAACTATGTATTTCTTATTGAATTCTACATTTTTATCATGTCTCTTCTTTACTGTTTTTAAACATTTTATTAATTTACCCAAAACATACTGGCCAGTCAGTGCTTAAAAGAGAGTAACTAAAAACTAAACTCACCGCCATTGAGTCAATGCTAACTCCTAGCTACCCTCCTGTGGGCTTCCTAGACTGTGACTGTTTATGGGAGTCAACAGTTCAGTTTTCCTCCTGCAGCCAGGTAATCTTAGAGTACTACGTGCCTTCGTCAGTCATAGGTGGTATATGATGAAGTCGGTCTTAATGGTAACGATGGAGGTTGAGAGAATGTAAAGGTAAGTGGAGATCAGGAAGGCAATACTATAAACTTAAAAAATAGAATTAGATAGAAAAAGTTTATTTGGAAGGAAAGTCAACTATTCATAGCTGGAAACTACTATCTTAAATTACCATCCTGTTTGGTAAAATGTAGCGGTGGCGAAAAAGAGGCACCTTGCTCAACAAGACGGACTGACACAGTGGCTGCATCAATGGGCTCCAGCACAGGAACAATTGGGAGGACGGTGCAGGACCGTGCGGTGGTTCCTTCTGTGTGCACAGGGCCACTATGGGTGGAGCCACCTCAGTGGCACCTAACAACAACAACAATTCTATTATAAATTTCAAGTGAGCAAATAGGATGTATATCCATATGGAAATGTACTTCCAACCACTCCTCAGGTCAAGTAGTCTTGTTCTGTTGAATGATATGAAAGTAGAACCAGAATTTTTTGAAAAATTTAACAATAGAAATGTTAACCAACTAGGAGACAAGCTTGACTCCAGTGTAGAAGAAGACATACTTCCTAATGCAATAACTGATGGTCCATTTTATGTGTCAACTTGGTTAGGCTTGGCTACCAAATATTAAACTGGTTGCTGTTCCATAATGTAATTCAATGCAATATAATGTAATCATTTTTCATAAAGTAATTTCGTGTAATATAGTCAATCAAGTAGTAAAAGAGGGCTTTCTTTAGGGTGTGGTTTAATTCCAGGCTAGAAATAGATACTTTAGCGTAACTCCCTCTAGTCCACACTCTGCCCCATTGCTTGACCTACAAGTCTCATAACACAGGCTGCAGAAATATTCTTCCTGCCACTTGACCTACACATTCTGGACTGGGCAGATCTTTACAACCACATGAACTAATTCCTTGAAATAATCACTCCACTCTCTTGACATGTCTCTATAACTAGGACATTTGGTGGCACACTGGGTGCTCACTGAAACATCAGTGGTTTGGTCTCCATGGAAGAAAGATAAGGCAATGTACTTTAATAAAGATTTACAGTCTTGGAAACCCTAGGTAGTGGTTCAGCGCTGTCTGACAGGGTTGCTCTGGGTTGGAATCCACTGGATGGAAGTCGGTATCTATGTCTATATCTATATCTATGAGTATGTCTATGTGTGTATAGAGATATGTATCATCTACATATCTATGCATATATATATGAATATAGAGATAGAGAGGGCTATATCTCATTGGTTGTGCTTCTTTAGAGAATCCTAAGATAGTATCTAATGCAAATAATGTTCCACTTAAACAGTAGGCACTATATTTAAAGAATACATTAGCCCTTGGTTCCAACCACGTAATCAGTTGGATGTTTTTTGTCCTAAGTCAATAATTGCTTGAAAGGATGTATCCTATGATCTGATTTTTAACAGGAAAGTATGGACTCTATTCATAACTTAATATTGGCGTAAAGAATCAAGTCTCAGAACTTCTCATTTGCGCCATTGTATTTCCTAGTTGGCAGAATTGCCTCCTATTTGTCATTCTATTCCCTTTTTTTCCATCAAGAAAACCTGCTTATCTGGACAGCACACACCTGTTTAAATTGACTTTTATTTTTGGTAAAATGTTATGTATTTCTTGTTTTAGTTGGCTGTTCAATTGGCTGATAATTGAAAATTTCCCAATTCTACCATATCTTTGCAACCTACCAACTTCTGGCTCATTTATGAACTAAAAAGAAAAAAAGCCTGCAGTACGACACATTTATCTGGCACCATGATTTTCTCCAAGATTCGCGTTAGGACCAGAGCTGGCGTCAAGAATTCTAAAAATAACTCTTCCTTTCTAAGAAGATTGTTAGTCTAGATTTCTTCAGGCTGGTTGATGAGGACCTCGTAGGACAGAGACAAACTTCAAATATTGCCTTTTTAGATGGATTTCAGCTACTCTCAGAGGCTGAATGTATCGTTCTGTGCATTTCTCAAGAAGGAACTCAGTTCACATATCCCAAGTAAAAACATCCCTACACATCGTGGTGGCAGAACCAAATCAATAGCACATGATTTAGCTATTCTTTATCTCCTGAGTGCAAACCCACAGCGAGAAAAGAAGGCCAGGGGCTTGAACCCTATGAACGGTAAGAACTACATGGCTTGAAAACCTGCCTGCCAGAAGAGAGCCTGGTTATCCAAAGCCCTTTGTGTTAGCGATGAAGAGAACCTCCGTCCCTTGGATCTCTAGAGATAAACTAATATCTTTGTCATAGTTGAGATTACTGCTTAGGTTCTGGCGAAGTTTAAAGATCACTGACTTTTACTAACTCTAAAGAAAGGGCACAGTAAGAAATCCCAAATATATGAATACGTTACGGAAAACTGACCCTTCCTGCATTTGAAAGCACGTATTCCTAAGACTGTTCAGAATTCTTGGGCTCTTTTGTATCCAAAAAAGAGATCGTCTTGTCTAGATTTTATTAACAGAGAAGCTCAATTTGTAAATAAGCAGTGCTGAGGATCAGGCAAGGTCCCTGGGTGGTACAAGTGGTTAGCCACTTGATGCCTAACTGAAAGACTGGAGTCTTGGGTCTACTAAGAGACACTTCAGAAGAAAGTTCTCGCAGTTGACTTATGAAAGAAATCAGCCATTCAAAACCCAATAGGGTGCAAAGTTCCCCCGATACCCTGGGGTAGCCGTGAGCTGAAGTTGAGTCTGTGGAAACTGATACTGGTGTGTACTTAATGCCTATGTCTGGCTCAAAAAGAAAAATTGGTATGTTACGTAGGTCGTGAGAAGCCCAGACAATGCTCTTCACACACCGATCTTTGTAATCTTTCTTTCCTTATAAATATCTAGAGATATTCAAGAAAGTAGACCTCTAACGAGCCATGTTCCAAAATAATTCTTATTTCTCAATTGGTGGCCCTAGTACAGAACAGTTTTCCTGCCTTAGAAGATTTTTTTCTTAAATAGTAAATACTCGTGGATTTGTCACATTTTCTATAATATGAACCCTGTTTTTCCCCCAGCTCTCTTATTCCCCCCCCCTTTTTTCTTAGCTACTTCCCCTCCTCTTCTTCTTTTCACAGAACTTATTTTCTCAAGCTGTTCTGAGTTAAGCAGTGTCTGCAAAGACGCTGATGTTTCCACTCTGAGAAGTCTCCAGTGATTACACCCAGTCTCTTTCATGCTACAACTACATATTTATCAACCCCACGGAGCAGAGATGAGGCGGGACCAGGATAGTGAGTGATGTGAATTGCTGTCACTGCAGAAATTGTGTTAGGGGAGGCCTCTAGGTAGGAGGGGGTGGCGAGGGAGAGAAAAATCTTTGAGCACAAAGAACAGAAAAAGAAGAGAAGGGATGAGCTGCAGAAAAAGAAGAAATAATAAAGCAGTCAGTGATTAGAAAGCACTCAGTGATGTGCAGTCACCCCTCCCTGCTGGAAACGTGCTCCACTGGCCAGGAATGGGTCATAGGTGTAATGAGCCGGGCAGCCTAACATCTGGACTCTTTAGTCCAGTCTCAGGTTTCCACCCGGGTGTGACAACTTGAGAGTTTCAGAGCACAGAGATCAGTGGATGGTTTCCACGGCTCCTTGTCTCTGTCATGTACCACAGCCACATGTTTCCCTTCATAGAGACAGCTCACCCTTGTTGACTAAACAGAAATAAGCAGGAGAAGCTCTAATCCTGCCTGGGCTGCTCTCGAACTCCAGGCCTTAGCTGATTTAGTGGGGAAACTTGCGCTCACTCCTGCCTAAGTTCATCATGCACAAGTTTCTCATTGATAATAACCTTAGGCATGTGCATCTGTCGAGACAGGGTTCCTTTCTAACAGCGCATTTCCTCCAACAATTGCCAACATCCTGAAGAAGCCTGGGGAACTAGACAAAAATGAGTGCTTTGATGTTAACTGGAAATCTCATTGCTGATGCCCAGCTGCGTTGTTTGCTTCAGAAAATCAATCACCTTTTTGGTACCAATCATAAAGAAATAAGGAATCCGTATCTCCCCACCTCACTGTTCAGCCACCTTTGCAGCGCTTCTTTCTCTAACCTCAGCTACTCAGAACTCAGCCAGACCTTTCAAATGAACTGGACACCATTTTTTCAGACTGCCAAATAGGCAGATGCAAATTTGGGTGACCGCATGATACCCTTATATTTAATCTTCTGGCTACACATTCGGGGATTTTACTTTACCCGTTCACCATGCCAATGGCACGCTTGGAAGTGTCTCCTGCGCTTGTACCCCAACTTCTGATGTGGTGGTTCCCACTATTGTGATGGGTTCGGTAGTTCTCTGGGCTCACGGCTCGCAGCAAATGCTGTGTTTACAATTACAGGTTTATGTTAGCAAAGGAAGATTCAATTGGCAGAGAGGGCTGGCTCTGGGAGGGTTCCCAAGGTGAAGCCTCTGTGCCCTAAAGAAAGGGTGCCCTGCCCTCCCACGTGCATGGATGTCCTTTGCCAACCAGGAAATCTTGGGATCCTCTTCCAGGTCCGGATAGGTTCTAGGGGGCTCATTGCTTAGCCATGACTGATTGAATCAGGCTGGTTTTGTTCCATCCATGAGGTTAGCAGATAAAAGTCTACCAGGTGTTTTCGTGGCCTGGTCAGCCCCTACTGCTTTGCACAAATCCCAAATGCCATTTGGCGGTTTTATATACTACAACCATAAACACAAACCAGCAAACTCAGTGTCATAGAGCCGATTCCGGCCCCTAGCTATCCTGTGGGGCCGAGTAGAACTTCCACTGTAGGTTTCCGAGGTTCTAAATCTTTATAGGAGCACAAAGCCTTATCTTCCTCTACTGAGCAGCTAATGGGTTCAGCTAGCCTCCCAGTCCATAACCCATGATTCCCTAAGGATTTGGGAATATAGTAAAGGCGCTTCAGTTACCCGGGAAACTCCAAGGGCATAGAAGCATCTCTCCAGAAATAAAAGAAAGGACCACACTCTCCTGGGCAGCACGAGAGTCTTTACCCCACAGCATGGTTCAACCGAACTGTGGCCATTGCTTATGAAATTTCCCAGAGCACTTTGATCTTGGCACTGGGTTAGTGTGGTCATTATCAAACTACACATATGGCAGCCACATTTTCTGAAATCTAAAGAGTGGCATATTGTTTTAACAATTGGACAGGATGCTTAATACTGAAGAAATGACCTCCAAGCTGGTCCATTTTCACTGCTTTCTAAGACTTCCTTAAGGAACACCGGGTTGCTTTTCCTGCTCCTATTCAACATTTCTTCTTCTCCAGCTTTACCCTTTATCCCATCATCTTTTAATAGCATTAATCTCTGTAAACGTCAAGTTTAAGAAAGACCAAATGCTGCTTAATACTACTCGCTTGCTCCAAGCCCTACACAACCAAAGGCTGCTTAATCAAATGGTCAGATCTATCAAGTATGTTTCACTTCCTGGAACAGGTAGACAGCAAAAGTACCGATTAATTCATTGGGCTCAGGCAACATAAACTTCCTCAGTTTCTGCATTAGATGGAATTATATGAAACGAATTCCACTTTCAGAAAATGTATACAATGTAAGTTTTCTAACAAGGTTCACTCTAGGGGGAAAAATGAACTGAGAAAGCATGCTCTCCCTTGGCATTTCAGAATGTCCCCTTTGTCCCAGTCTCCTCCCTTGCCCATCTTTTTCTTTTTCAGTAATTCTGGATGGAGCCTGAGATTCTACATTTCTAAAACAATCTCCGACAATGTCAATGCTACTTGTGATTAGATACAAATTGAGTATCAAGGAACAGGTTGCCCAAATACAAGACAGGATAAGGTCAATGCAAGAGTATTTATTTTCATAGAGTGTTCTGAAAATCCTTTTTGACAAGACTGCAGGAATGGCTCTCTAATAGTTCAAGAGTAGAGAGTAGACAAAACAGGAGATACGTGGTCATAGACAATGGCCACCATCATCTGAACAATCTTGGACAAGGCACTTAACATTTTTTGATGTTCAAGTTTCCTATCAGTGCCATTAAGAATCATAATAGTGCCTACTCCTTCTGGTAGCTGTGAAAAATAAAAAGATATGGGAGCTATCGCAAAGTGTGGTGAAGAAACCAGGTGGTACCTGGCTATCAGAAAGATTGGCATCTGGGATCTTAAAGGCTTGTCTTCAAACTAGCAGTCATCTAAATGAGGTGTCAAGTAAGTCCACATGGAAGAAGCACCCCAGCCTGTGTGATCCCAGGACTGTAAATGACACCATTGAAATCTAAAGCAGGGAATGGTATCAGAACTGAAATTGTGATCACCCAGTTTGCAGAAGGCTGTGATGACAGTGGAAGAACAAAGTCCCTTTGTAGGGCCCACACATGATTCAAGCCTCCAGGTGAATCCCCTGGAGGGCAATAGCCTTGCTGGAAAACAGAGAGCAAAGTCAATGGTGGCAGATGCAGTTAGGTTAAAATGTAAAAACCGTACTGTTAGATCTCCCTTTTCACACACTTAAAGTTGTTTTGGTTTTAACATTTTCTGCTTTCTTGTTGATTGAGGTTATTCTATGTTTTGTCTGGTCAGTTTTGAGTTTTGTTTGTTTGTTTGCTTCTTGTTTTTGTGTGTATGCTATTTGTATATAAAATCAAGGATAGGTAGATGTACAGAGACAGTAATTGAGCTGAAAACTAGCAGATGTTTGGGGCATGGCAGGGCAGGATGGAGCGGGAAATAGAGAGCTAACAACAAGGACTGAAAATATTCTAAATCAATTGTAGTGATGATGGCACAAGTCTTCTTATTTGAACGATTAAATTGTGAAGTATGTGCCAAAAAACTATTTTTAAAATAAATAAATAATCTCAACATGAGAAGCATTTATACATTCAAGTGAAATCTAGATTTCTAGCAGACTATTGTCGGAGAGCAACAGGAGCCGTAAGGACACAGTGGTGAAACTCTGCGCTGCGAACCACAAGGCCAGCCCTCCACAGCTACAGGAGGAAGACTGGATGGGAAGATTACAGCCTTGGAAACCCTGCGGAGCACGTCTGCTCTTTCCTACAGAATCTCTGAGTTGAAATTAACTCAACAGCAATGGTCTTGGGTTGGGGTGAGAGAAAAGGCTTTTCCTGGGGTCCATCAAATCATATCAATACACCCTATGCTTATTCCGTCCTAATTGAGAACACAGGAATGTGAATAAACAAATGCAATTGGAGCTAATTGATTTAAGCAAGTGGCTTTATTTTAATTGATTGTCAATCCTTATGGGATAAGGTGATATGTGTGTTTTACTTGAAACATTTGTTTTTCTCATGTGGTAAAATACACCCTCCTCTCAGGGTTTTTTTTACCCCTATCAATATGCTATACTCGTTTTTGTTTTTCACATGTTGCTCACATGTTGATGCAGTTGGCAAAAAATAAAATTAAAAACCTAAAACTTGCACATTATTTGTGTAAAAAGACAGTGCATATGCTCCCTGAGTTGTCTCCAGGACCATAGTGAAGGAAAACTGAGAAATACAGTGGGACGTAAATTCTCAAGTCTGGTCTTTGTCCTATTGTATCTCAGTCCTTTCACTCTCCTGAGTTTTCATACAGGCAGGGAAAATGCTTACCTGTCCCAAGGGGAAGAGTCATGTATAGAAACCCAGCTGGTTAGCATGGCTAGGGACTCACGATATTCTCGGCATGACTTCCCAATAAAAAGGAGGAGGAAGCAGCTTGGTTCCAGCACAGCAAGAACAAAGTAGATGTCACCCGTGTTCTCATCCTGGAAAAACACAAGCGCACTCGCTTGCAAAGTCCTGAATGACTTTGAGGGGAGCTTGGCACCCTGCCTTCTCCTATTAATGAGATGAAGTGTTTCAGGAACAAAAGTGATTCCAGAATGTGGTTAACAGCTCCATATACGATTAAATTCAGGAATTCACAGTGAGAAGAAAGAGACTTGGTTAGAAATGCCAGATTCAAACCATAAAGTAAGTAGCGTGAGAACAAGCTAGGGTCTAGTGGCAGAGGTTCATGAGAAGATGCCAAGACACTCTTTTATACTCACCTTCCTGCACTATCACTGAAGACAAAATGGGTACATAAGCAAATATGGTGAAGAAAGCGGATGGCGCCCAGATATCAAAAGATATAGTGTCTGGGGTCTTGGTGTTAAATAAGCAGCCATCTAGCAGGGAAGCAAATAAGCCCACATGGAAGAAGTACACCAGCCTGTTTGATCATGAGGTGTCAATTGGATCATGTATCAGGTATCAAAAGATCCAAAACAAACAATTACATCAATGTGAAAGAGGGTGGTTGGAGTGGAGACCCAAAGCCCATCTGTAGACAATTGGACATCCCCCCACAGAACATTTACAAGGAAGGGACAATTCAATCAGGGAGCAGTATAGCATCAATGAAACACACATAATTCCTCTAGCTCCTGAATGCTTCCTTCCCACCACTACCATGACCCAGTCTTACCTTACAAATCCTGCTAGACCAAAGTATA
>NW_022111324.1:2443990-2455761 GCF_000313985.2 Echinops telfairi | reverse complement strand
AGACATCCCTGAGGAGAAGCCACATGGACCAACCCTGATGCAGCCCTGGTGCTGGAGCAGCCGTGTGGAGACCCCTGCCAGTGCTGAGATGCTTATACATTCACTGATTCACCTTTCCTCCTGCAGTCAGCATCATTGCGTCTGTTTTGTGAGATGGAGGAGGACTTTGTGGATTGGTGTCGGACATATGGGTTAATGGATGAATATTGGACTTGTGGGGTTGGGCAGCACTGGGATGGGATGTTTTCTTGATGCACAGTTAACTTTTATATAAAACTCTCTCTTATACATGAGTTGCTGTGGATTTGTTTCTCTAAAGTACCCAGACTAACACAACTGCTATCAAGCTTATCAAGCCTCATGCTTTTGTTACCGGGCTTCTTAAAGGCATTACCAAACACCTACCTGAGTGTCTTGCCAAGAATCCAAGTGCTATATGCACCCATGTCTTCTTTGTATAATGAAACTGAACATCCTGGGAAAGCAGGCTTGTACTTATTTTCTATCATTCAGTGCTATACCAGTAGATTCACGGAGAGATGGATGAATGCTTATGATAAGACCTCATATCTGTTTTCAAGTGATAAGGAGCTACCATAATTTGAAGGCTTAATATGGCTATAATCTAATAGTTATTCATCATATTCAGCATTCCTGAACTTGTATATGAATGTATTTCCCATCAGCAAAATAACCAAGAAACTAATTGCTACTGGGACCTTTGCCCCCCAAAGCACATGGTTTGGTTGTGATTTCAGAGAGTATCCAGGACGGATTGGGGCACTGGGATTCACACAGCAGCTCGGTCTATGGCAGCAAATAGCACTTTCTTCTGTTCCACAGAATTTCCCGATTTCTGGTCAAAAGTTGACCGGCAACGTGAGATTTCCTCTTGCCAAGCTGGGCGCTCTCCCACAATGAGGATAGCTGTCTACTCTCCCACTGGGTCTGATTAGACGGCCCGCTGCCAGGAAGGACCTCAGCAAGTGATGTGAGAGATTGCTTTCTGCTACTTGGCAAGATCTGATTTCAACTCTAGTTGTCTTCATTTATCCAGCCCCCCTAGACATTGGCTCTCTTTGATTCAATGGCATCTTTGGGGGCGGGGGTGAGAATTCACAATTGTTTCCCAGCAATGTGCAAATTGGCACTTAATTGAGAATTAATGGGGTGCTAACTGCTCGCTGCAGCCATTCCCACTGCAAATTGCACCGGGGCTGCTTGCACTTTTGACTTTGACACGCTTTTTATAGGGGTACATGAGTAATTTGATCTGCTGAAGGGAGAGAAGATTCCACCTCCTGAAGGAAAAGTACTAATTAGCATCGAAATCTAACTGCTTTTCTCTGGCAGGGTCCCTCTCTTGCTATGTCTGCCTTAATGCAAGCCCCGGCCACGCGGACTGTCTACACAGCGGATGGTCCCACACAGCCTGCCTAATTTTAATTTCCTTCAGCAGAGCTGATATTCAATTAGCCACGCCAATGAAGGGATACATTAGCACACACAATAATCTCTTAACTTGGTAGAGAGCCTTAGCGTCCAGGAAGCACTTGTTCTTCATTGCCACTGTCACAGGATGCCGAGTCCCATGTTACAGACGGGGAGGCATACGTTCAGAGATTTTGAGGGTATGTCCGGTCACACAGTAATAAAGAGTGGAGGGGTGAAGAACCCCGGTGCGGAGGTTTGAATCCTCTGCTTTTTCCTCCTACAACCCAAACCTACGTGGTGGAGGCTGTTGCCTTACAGCCATCACTTCCTTTTTAGTCGTATCCTTGCTTCCTCATTTCCGTACATAATCATAGCCTTCATTTATGCCTTCTTCATTTTTTAAAGTCTATCGCCCTACAGAGCATTGTAATATTTCTTAAACAGAAAATGTAAGATGGAATCCTCCACTCTGAGAATATTATCAAACGCATGAAAAGCTACATCTAATGAAAATGGTAATACCAGATTAAAATCCCGTGACTCAATCTGAGCACCTCACAGGAGCTCTGTCTCGCCTTCACTGTTTGTATCCTTCCACACTCCTGACAAAGGGCTGCATCTAGCAGATAGGGGTCCCCTGCCCCATTTTTAAATCAGTTTCTGCTGAGTCAAATCTGACTCATGGCAACCTCCTATGGGTCAGAGTAAAACTGTGCGCTATCAGATGGATTTTCATTGGCGAAGTAGATCGCCAAGCCTTTCTTCTGAGGCACCCCTGGATGGACTCCATCTTTTCACTCAGCATAACACATTACCCATTTGCTCCACTCAAGGACTCCTAACATTTTAATTTTTTTTGGAATTTAAAAAGAGAAAGAGAGAGAAGCCATGCCCTAGCTCATTACATCGTCTATCCCCTTTCTTTAATTTCTTTCTGACACTTATTATTATATCCTTTATTCATTTGTTTATTGCCTGTTTCCTCCATTAGAATATAAGCCCCAGGGGACAGGGATCTTTGCCAGGCTCACCAACTGATATATTTTAAGTGTGACAAACAGTAACCGGTATGGATTGAATAACAAAAACCCTCACTGCCATCAAGTCAATACTGGCTCATAGCTAGACCTGGCCATATAGGTTTCTGAAACTGTAACTCTTCATGAGAGTAGAAAACTCTGTCTTCCTCCCAAGGAGCGGCTGGTGGTTTAGAATCATTGTCCTTGCATAGACGGCCCCAAACCAAATGATTCCATTGGAGCTTAACTTGGTTGGCAAAAAGCAAAACAAAAAATGTCCTAAAGTGGAATTGTGCATTTCATGCTTGCCTGCCTTTAGAGACCAGTGTCTGAGATCGGAAGCATCACTCCCCTGCCTGTCTAAAGAGTGGCCTCATTCAATGAAACAAAGCGTTTTTCAGGAGTTTCTGACCAAGAATGCTGGGACAGAATGGGAGGGACTACGAATGTGGTTCAGTAGTGTGGTGGTTGCATAATCTGGTATCAATTTGGGACTTGAGAGGATTAAGAGTGAAGGAGTGGAGTCTAGTCCATCAATTGGCCTAGTCCATGAGGCCTCTGTGTGGGCATGACTTTCGCCTGAGAATTCTGGGAACTCTGGTATTTCCTCCTTAGACAAGGGAGACACTACTCTCTCCTCACTCCCTTGGAGACGCTCTACTGACAAGACACAAAGTTGACTCTCTGCGAGGCATCCCTGAGGAGAAGCCACATGGACCAACCCTGAGGCAGCCACAGCCATAGACCTGGAGAAGCCACGTAGAGACCCTTGCCTTCGCTGGCAATGTTTACAATGTCACTGGATCCAAAGACTTTCTACCCACTGGCCTGTGATCGTCCTGCACTTGGTGTCATTGCATGTGTTTCCTGAGTCTGAGGAGGACTTTATAGATTGATGTCAGACATATGGGCTAATATCAGACTTATGGGGCTTGGACTGGACTGGGTTGGGATGTTCTCTCAATACTCAACTGCTCCTGTATACAATCCCCTTGTGCGTGTTTATGAATTTGTTTCTCTAGTCTATGCAAATAGAATCACAACTCATACTCTCTTTCCTAGGAGTGACTTCAGATGACTTCTGTGTTGGGTAGACCACTGAAAATGGACAAACCAGGAGAAGGGACTTCACACCTCAGCTATGTCTCCCAGTGGATTGAGACACCACTTTAGCAAACACACGTGTAAAGAGTCAAATGGGCCTGAGAGCTTCAGCACTCCGCTTCAAGGATCCGCGAGCCATTTCCTGATTCGTGACAATATTCTTCCCAGGATTACTGCTGCAATGGGGTTGCACAAGAGGAGGGGAAGAGGCCTTTGTCTCCTGCTATGAGGATGTGAGCTCTCCAGCTGTGCCAATCCTCATTAGCACCCCGTGGGGTGGGAGGAGGGGGAACTCTGCAGAAGATTCTGGCTCAGAGCCAGCCTAAGAAGTCCCCAGAGAAAGTCTTTAATAAACCTCTTGAGAGGGGTTCGGAGAGATAATTAGCATGTAGAAAAAAAATAGTTTTAGTACTTTAAATCAAAAGCAGTTGGAGAGTGTTAAATATGTTTTAATCCATTTGTTTTATCAAGGAGAGGGTAGGTCCATAGAGTTTTACAATTAAAAGCCTGGCTAATATTAGGCAGCACGTGGTTTTTGAGAGTGAAGACATTCAGAGCGTGACAGTTCTCATGGGTGGCCCTAACAGGCATCTTCTAGATCAGGGCTATCCAAGTCGGTAGCCACTAACCACATGTGGCTACAGGGCACTTGAAATATGGCCAAATGTGGAGCAGGGTAGCACTGCCATGTGGGTTTCTGAGACTGTAACTCTTTATGAGAGAAGAAAATTCTGTCCTCCTCCCAAGGAGTGGCTGGTGCTTTAGAGTTGCTCACTGCAGCCATTCCCACTGAAAATTGTACTGGGGCTGCAAGAACTAAGGATCTGAATTTTTAGTTCTGTGTAGTGTTCAGCAATTTCAACTTAAAATCATCTGCCTCATTCAGTGACTGAAATATTTTAAATGTATGAGCACATCGAGAATAACCTGGGCATATGAAATCCACTTACCCATTTTTAATCTTTTCAACAGTAATCTTTATGAAATGTGAATATAATCAGATGTTTCTGATGAAACTTTAGTGTTGTAATTAACATGTGGATCAGACCATTTGCACATGTGCTTCCTGAAGTTGCATCTCAATCTACAAGGAGACTTATCTGAGGTATGAATCCCTTATCACTGGATTTATGAGAACCTCAGTGGCGTAGTAACTACACACTAGGTTGTTACCCACAAAGTCAGCTGTTTGAAACAACCAGCCCCTCTGTAGGAGAAAGATGAGGCTTTTACTCCAATAAAGAGTTAGAGTCTTAGAAGCCAACCAGAGGCAATAGTTTTGTTTGGAAGAAAAATATATATATAATTTATCAATAATTATTCATATTGTTTGGACCTTGAAATGCTGTTTTGGGGAAAATAAAGTCTTCAAAGTAATTCCATCATTTCATTTTGCTCTTTACAATGTGGTTACTGGCTGTTTTAAAGCTGCGTGTGGGGATCACATTATATTTTCGTTGGCCCATATTATCCTAGCTAGTAACATTGCCCCATAATTTAGCCTCTATCAGGAACAAATATCAGCACAATAGCTGCTGGCTTTGTGTTGCTTCTTATCTTTCTCTCACTCTAAACTATAGCCTCTGTGGAAGTAGAGACTGGGTCTTTCTTAGGCATTCCTGTATTGACAGCACTTGGAAGTTTCTGGTACATAGTAAATAATAAATATTTGTTCATTGAGACAGTGGTTATCTATTTGATCAATGAAACCACTAATTTGGATGACTTAGGATGACAAATTTCGTCTTCTAGTCATTAGTAAGAATTTAAGGTATGAATTTTTGCAGAACATTTTATAGCATTTATTTGATCTGTTTCAACTAAAATACTGTATCACTATACTACTGTATCACAATACTTAGTTTTTCCAAAATTTTAAGTAGTCACACATAAGTATTGTTCTGTCATTCAAAGAACATTCTCTATTTTTTCATCCGGTTCTAATATTCATGGAAATGGCTACAGAGAACACGCAGACAATATTCTTGATTAAGGATTTATTATGGCAGTTAACATGCTGCAATGTAAGTGAGAAATGCCCAGGATACAGTGGTTTATTAGGACAAGTTACAAATTATTTTCAGGGCTGCCAATAAATGCCAAAAGAGCGTGCCACTCTGCTCGAAGCCTCAACCCGAAGGCATTCCACTCAAATCCTGAGCGTCAGCAAACCCAGCCCCTCCACTTAAGTGCCCAGAGCACGCCCGCCACCATCCGACCTCTTGACCAAAAGCACTCAACTTTATTTGCGATATGGGCTGTGTCAGGCTCTGGCTCCTGGCTCTGCAGCTACTCCTCTGACATTGTAACTGTCTTCTGGATCCAAGAAGTTCACTGTCCAGAAATCTCAGAGTCCAGAGGACACACTCCACCCTGGACTCTTCTTGGTAGTAAGATCCCTTGTCCTGCTTCTCAGAGGGCTCATTTTATACGCAGCAGGATGCCATTCGAGCGACTCCTCTCACAGTTACTCACAAGTGAATCCTATCCGTTTCTTTACCCACTTTCTTACAAGGACTCCCAGAAAATGAGCCCAGGCCCTTCCTCTCTTTTGCTGCACTTCCACGTTACCAAGCACGATTTCCTTCTCTGGGTTCTAGTCTCTCCTGACAACATGTGCAAAGTACTTGAGACAAAGTCTCACCATCCTTGCCTCTAAGGAGCCTTCTGGCTGTACTTCTCCCAAGACAGATTTGTTTGTTCTTTCGGCAGTTCATGGTGCTTTCCATTTTCTTTGCCAACATCATCATTCCATACATTGATTACGGTCTTCCTTATTGAATGTGTAACTTTCACACGAATAGGAAGCAATTGAAAAAGCTCTGGCTTGGGTCAGGCACACCTTAACCCTCAAAGTAACATCCTTGCTTTTCAATGCTTTAATAAGGCCATGTGCACCAAATTTGCCCAATGCAATGCATAGGTTGAATTCCAAAACACTTAATTGTACTCATTTGTACATTGATCAAGAGACGGTTGTGTGAACAGAGCAGGGGAATACTGCATGGTTTAAAACCAGGAAATCTGGGTGTATCTTTTCACCATACTTGTCCAATCCATATGCTGAGCAAATAGCCAGAGGAGCTGGAGCATAGGAAGAAGAGTATGGCATCAGGATCGTAGAACAACCTGCAATGTGCAGACAACACAATGCTGCTTGCTGAACGTGAGGACTTAAAGCACTTGGGGACTTGAGGCATAGCATTATAAAGCTATATGGATGGGAATTGATTGGATTCGAGTGATACTTTGGAAAAGAACATTTTGACTTCTGCATGGAAAATGTAATTCAAAAGAGTCAATGGCATATGAAGGTAGTCAGGAGAGGAAGCTATTATGGTAGTTCAGCTGAGAGTCCATGGTACCTAAAGGACGAGAAATATGGATGAAGACAAAGAACAGCACACACAGATCCATTGTCACTGAGTTGATTTTGACAGATAGCAGCCCTTGAGGACAGAGGAGAATTGCTCCATAGGGTTTCTAAGACTAAAAACCTTTGCGGAGGCACATTTCCCCACCTTCTGCCTTGGGTTCAAATCTTTTGTGCAAACCAAGTGTTTTAACCCTTGTGCCACCAGAGCCCAGGATGAAGACAATTGGAAGCATCTGAGTCTTTTAAATTTTGGTGTGCTTATGAATCACCCAAGAATCTTCACAAAATTCGGATCTGATTTAGTTAATCTGTAGTTGGGTTTGAGACCATTTTTTTTTCTACCAAGCTCAGAGAACACCAACAATCCTAGTACTCACAATGCAGAGCGAGAGCATAGGGTTCCAGGGACTGGTTCAGGACAAAGAGCTTTTGATACTTTTAAGAGGAGAAAGAAGTAGGAAGCTGGAGAGACAGGCTCTACACCGAGAGTCTCTTGTGATATCGAGGGTGATGCATTGACCTGCTAACTTCAAGGATAGCAGTTCAAACCCACCAGTCTCTATACAGGAGAAACACGAGGCAGTATGCTCCTGTTAGATCTACAGTCTTGGAAAGCCCATAAAGGGTCACTATTAGTAAGAATTGGCTGATGGCACTTGGGCTTGTTTTTTACATAGAGGGGAGTTCTAGGCTGGAGACATAAATGTCAATTATCTGCATGTAATAATGACCAATGATGTGGTTTTGGGGGAGTGGTATAACATTACGTAATGAAATATGCAGAGTTCAAAGTGGAAAGGACCTAAGATCTTAAGAAATAACAGCACGTGAAAGGCAAAAAGGAAGCCCAAACAAGAAAACCTCAGAACAATGTTGTTTCATAAAAATCGAGAGGATGTTTCCAGAATAGAGAGGTCAAGGACAGAATACTGATGGCTAATCAAGTACCATTAACACCAAATTGTTATGGCCATGTTCTTATGTGCCACTTTGTTTGGTGCTGTCCAGACCATCAGCAATTTTATGCGCATATTATTATCTCTGCAGCTCTAACTAGATAAGATAGGCTGGATAAACAATGTGGAGAAGAAAACAACACAACGGGACCAACAGTCCTGTGGGGACATGGGAGAGTGGGAGGTGGGGGAAGGGAGAAGGTATTGGCCAATCCAGGGACCATGGAACAATGAGTAGTTCAAAACCAGTGGCAGGGAGAGGATGGGAGGACAGGTAGAGAGTGACCAAGGGTAACGTAACTGAGAGGAATTACTGAAACCAGAATGAAGGCTGAACATGGTAGGGGGACAGGAGGAAAGCATAAGGAAATAGAGGAAAGAAGTAGGAGGCAAAGGGCATACATAGAGACCTAAATACAGATATGTACATATGTAAATATATTTATGATTATGGGGGAAATAGATCTATGTGCATAAATGTATAAGTTTAGTAGTAGGGTAGCAGGTGGACATTGGGCCTCCTCGTGTGCATTCCCTCAATACAAGAGCACTTGGCTCAGCTAAATGGCCATTCCATAATACCCACCTTCCCGACACGATCACTGAAGATAAACGTGTGCATAAGCAAACGTGGTGAAGAAAGCTGATGGTGCCCGGCTATCAAAAGATATAGCATCTGGGGTCTTAAAGGCTTGAAGGTAAACAAGTGGCCATGTAGCCTGGAAGCAACAAAGACCACATGGAAGAAGCCCACTAGCTTGTGTGATCACAAAGGGTCGAGGGGACCAGGTATCAAGCACCAAAGGGGGCTGGGGATCATATCATTGTGAATGAGGGGAGCGTGTAATGGGGACCCAATGCCCATCTGTAGACAACTAGACACCCCTTGCAGAGGGGTAGTGGGGAGGAGATGAGTCACTCAGGGTGCAGTGTAGCATTGATGAAACTCACAACCTTCCACTAGTTCTTAAACACTTCCTCCCCCCATTATCATGATCCCAATACTACCTTGCAAACCTGGTTAGACTAGAGGATGTACTACAGTGGTGCAGATGGGAACTGGAAACTCCAGGTCAGATGAACCCCTCAGGACCAGTGGTGAGAGTGGCGATACTGGGAGGGAAGAGGAAAGGCAGAGTAGAAAGGGGGAACCGATTACAAGGATCTACATATAACCTCCTCCCTGGGTGATGGGCAACAGAAAAGTGATGAAGAGAGATGCCGGACAGTGTAAAGCTATGATAAAATAATAATTTATAAATTTTCATGGTTTATGAGGGAGTGAGGAGCAGGAGGGTGAGAGGGGGAGAAAAATGAGGAGCTGATTCCAGGAGCCCAAGCAGAAAGATAGAGTTTTGAGAATGATGAGGGCAATACATGTATAAGTGTGCTTTACACAACTGATGCATGTGTGGATTGTGATAAGAGTTGTATGAGTCCCAATAAAATTATTTTAAAAAAACAAATTGTTATGATTGTTTGCTCTAACATCAGCCACTTACTAGAACTAGAGCTGAGTGCCAATGTTAAATCTACTTTCCGTCTGTCCTATCTTCTCTGGTTGGACTCAGCTTGTGTACTCTTGTGTGCCTACCCCCAGCTACTGGCCGAGGGACAGTCAGTGGCTGTCATTGGAAGCCAAGGGTTGAATACTTAAGAACTACAAGAAGGAAGAAAACAGGGACTATATAACTGCTTAGAGAAAGGCTAGTCAGAACAATCAGTTTTAGGTTTGATCAAGAGGAGTAAACCTCTGTCATGTTTGAGTGATTATATATTTGTGAGTTTGTCATTTATAGCAGCTAGTATTACTGTAATTAATACATAGAAGAATACATCGCCTGATTACCAGCTTATAACTCAGAATGCATGTCTTTTCTACCACTAGAAACATAAACCATGGATTAAGAAAATTTGTTTTGTATTGTTTGTATCCAAGCTCAGTTGGGAACTTAATTCATATTTTTAAGACTCCTCTATGTTAATATTTTCTGTCTTATGCTTGCTGAGTTTTATACAAACATATTGGAATGAACTTTCGAAACCATGCTCATTCCTAAGTATGGAACTGCTTGCATAGCAAAGGATTGGCTGTGAGGGGTCCATTTCTTTCAGCAACAGAATGTCCAGATTGGATTGAAGAAATTGGATCAATAGACCTTAGCCACTGACCTGCAAATGGTCCTTCTTGACAGTCATGGAAAACCAACCAGTCTAGTTGACTGAAAAAAAATAGCATTGGCAAACAAATTATTTTATCAGTCATCTTTGCTTTTAGTGTGAAATGACATAGTTTCAATTTTGAAAATGATATGGTCTACTACTCTCTGGTGACCAATATCTCAAAATTGAGAGATTTATTATGACATAAATAAATAGGAGGAAGGAGCTTAACTAAATAACATTTAACATTTTTAAATATTGGCATAGATAATTGTTTAAAGCAGTGCTTCCCAAAACAGGTGAGGGAGTGTTGGAACAACCCGTTGGGTCTGCAAAAGCAGATATCGGCACTTTGCTCTGGCTTATGGACTATATTACTAAAGTGTTTAATTACCAGGGGAGCACTGAGTGATTTTTTTTCTGAAAAGAGGGAGGTAGGACAAATAAGGTTGGGAGGCTCTGGTAAAGCAATATTAATGATGATATAATGAGGGATTATAGCAATATCACAAGGAACTCTGCTGTGACGGTGTCCTCGTCAGTTCCAGTTCAGAGCCATGCCAAGTAGAACAGAGTGAAACACTGTCTAGCCCTGCGTCATCCTCAACATTGTGCGTGAGCTCATTGTTGCTGCCACTGTGGCAGGACCCTCCACTTTGCCAAGCATGAGAGCCTTCACCCGGGACCGGTCCTTCCTGAGAGCATGTTTACAACAGGGAAGAGGAAGTTTCACCATACTTGCTTCTAAGAAAAATACTAGTGGTACTTCTTCCAAGACTGGTTTGTTCCTTCTTCTGGCTGTCCATGAAATAGTCAAGAAACTTGGCCAACACCGTATTAAAAACGCATCAACTCTACTCCAGCCTTCCTTAATAATACAGATGAGGTGATTGAAAAGATTATGGCTTGAGTCAGGCACACCTTTGTCCTCAAAGGGACGTGTTTGCTTTCCAATACTTGAAAGAAGTATTTCGCAGATTTGCCAATGGTAATATAGTTTGCTTGATTATTAATTGCTGTTTCTATAAGGATTGGTTGAGGGTCCAAGTGAAAGGAGATATTTGACCATTTCAATCTTTTCTCTGTTTAGCATGATGTTGTCGGTCCAGTCGTAAGGACTTTTGCTTTCGTTATGTTGAGGTGTCATCCATACTGAAGGCCGTGCTCTTTGATCTTCATCAGTAAGTTCTGCAAGTCCTCTTTGCTCTCAGCGAGCAAGGTTGTGTCATCTGATCATCACAGCTTGTGAATGAATCTTTCTCCAGTTCTGATGCTACATTCTTCATCATCTAGTCCAGCTTTCTGATGATTTGCTCAGCACACTGACTGAATAAGTATGGTGAAAAGATACAACCGTGACATACATTTTCCTGCTTTTAACCACACAGCATCCCTTGTTTTGTGCTAACTGCTTATTGGTCTATTACGAGGTTCCACGGGAGCAAAATTCATTCTTTTTTTTTTTTTAAATCATTTTATTGGGGCTTTTACAGCTCTTTTTTTTTTTGCTTTTTAAATCATTTTATTGGGGGCTCCTACAAATCTTATTAAAATCCGTACAAACATCCATTTGTAAAAAAAATTTTTTCCTTCTTTTTTTTTAACATTTTTTTAACATTAACAACTGTTATCCCAATCCATACACACATCAATTGTGTAAAGCACATTTGTACATCGTTTCTCAAAACATTTTCTCTCCACTTAAACCCCCGACATTAG
>NW_022111324.1:2417125-2442037 GCF_000313985.2 Echinops telfairi | reverse complement strand
AGGGGTACAGGGAAAAAGCTACTATATACAAACATTCTTGGGGTAAGGACCAGGTAATATGGAAGGGACCAGATCAAATGCAGGGATGCACATGGCAAAATTCATTCTTAAAGTGCCATTCTTGCCAATTTTGTCCACAGTTTGTTTTAAACTACAGTCAAAAACTTTTCATAAAAAACAAGTAAGCCTCTTAGGTGGATTCCCTGATTTCAGCCAAGCTCCATTTGAGATCAGTAATGATATACCTCACTTCCCCCCCTCTGCTGGTGCCAATTTGAACCACTGGCAGGTTCTTACTGATGTACCGATGTAACAGATTTTGCACTGCCTTAAGCAAAATGTGACTCGTGTGGGATATTAGTGGTACTTTTTGATGATTCCTGCATTCTGTTGGATCTTTTTGCTTCAGAATGTGCACAAATAAACATCTCTTGCAGTCATTTGGCAAGGTAGCTGTCTTCCAAATTTCAGTGTCAACTTATTCTTTTTATATCAAAATCAAAGAAACTCACTACCATTGAGTGGATGCTAACTCATAGTGACCCTATGGGATGTGGTAGAACAGCCCCTGTGAGTTTCTGAGACTGTAAATTTTTATGGGAAAAGAAAGTCCCATCTTTCTTCCACGGAGCGGCTGGTGGTTTCAAATTGTGACCTTCCAGATGGCAGCCCAATGCGTATCCACTGCACCCCCAGGCTCCTTTCTTTTGGGTACCTTGACTGCATGTTCCTTCTATCTACTTTTGCTGCTCCCTGCATTTTTTGATATTTTGTCCAATAATCTAACATCAAAACCAGAGCCTTGAATTATTTTCAGTTCTCTCAAGATGTTGGGTGTGCTCTTTCCTGTGGGTTTCTAACTCCAGGCCTTCGAATATTTCGAAAGGATGGAAAGATAGAATTGGGAATATTCTCTTGTATGGTAACTTCACTAAATGTGAAACATCATACTGCTATTTTAATATGACCTTGATTATTTTAAAATGTAAATGATAAATTCCAAGGCAATCTAAAAATGTTAAAGAGATATAGTATATTCACTGGAGAAAAAGATAAGATGGAATCATATCAAAATACTCAATCACAACCAAAGAAAACAGAAGAGAGGAAAAAAGAAACAAAGAATAAATATAATAAAACAGTGACAAATGTGATAGATATTAATCCAATTATAATAATGTTGTTGTTGTCAGGTGCCATCAAGTGTGTTCTAGCTCCAATGTAGCAACAGCAATCCAACGTGTTTGGAAACAAAGCACTGTCTAGCCTTATGCCATGCTCATAATTATTGTTAGGCTTGAGCCCACTGTCTCAGCCCTGAGCCACTTCATCTCCTACAGAGCCTGCTTCTTTATCTGCTTGCATGCTATCATTTCCAGGGACCGGTCTCCCCTGACAACGCGTTCAGAGGAGGTGCTCTGAGGTCTCAGCAAGCTCACTTCCAAGGGGCCTGCGGACGGTGCCTCTTGCAAGACAGAGCTGTTTGTTCAACGATGTCAGCAGTCACTTTATATATGAATGTGACCGTAAACAACAACAAAGCCCTCAATGCCACCAAGTCAAATCTGACTCAATAGGGACCCTCTAAGGCAGAGGAGAACTGCCCCTTTGAGTTTCCAAGGCTTTACATCTTTATGAGAGCAGCCCAACTTCTAATCCACTAGGCTACCAGGGCTCCTCCCATTTCAAAACAGAGATCTTCAAAGTAGCTGGAAGACAAAAGGAATAAGTAATCTAAAAACAGATCCTACGTGTAGTCAGCTCATTAAAAAAAACGGTATAAGGACAATGAAATGAAGAAAAGATAGTCTTTTCAACAAATGGGGCTAGAAAAATTAGATGTCTATATGCAAAACAAACAAACAAACAAACTCAAAACCCTCAGAATTACAAAAGAGACCAGGCTTGCTGGTTGGAGAGACTGGTGGAACCCCTGAGCCTATAGCTGCCTTCAAGTCTGGAACTGACTCACCCCGTGGCTCAGTTTCAGACAACCAATAGAGCAATATTCAGGAAAACTGTAAGGGCAATAATAACACTATCGATGTGTGTACACCGTAGAATAATCAAGCATTTGGGATCAAGGGGCAGCATCAACCCAAGAATAAATTTCATAAGAGAAAAGAAAGAAGGTGGAATGAAGACAGGAAATACAGGCAGGAGGTGGGGTGGGGGATTTCGGTGAATGAGATGAAACAAAACATGTATGAATTGCGGAATGTAAAACTATAAACCTTCATCCAATTCACAGTAAACCAGTTTTCTTTAAATGATTCTAGAACTAGATCTTAAACTTTGCACAAAAATTTAACTTAAAATTGGTTAATGATCCAGATATAAAATGCAAAATTACAAAATTTCTATAAAGAAATTAATTAGGAGAAAATCTTTGTGACTTTGGATTTCATGATGAATTTTTTTAGGTGCAACATCAAAAATGTGGTTGGGCATGCTGAGTTCTAAACAACTAGTTTAGAATAAACTTTTCATGCATGAATGAAAATAATAACAATTTAGACTTTATTAAAATTACGAATGTATGCTCTGGAAAAGTCACAGTTACCAGAATGAAAAGACAAGTCACAAATCAGAGAAATGATTTACAAACATAGAGCTGATAAAAGACTTGTACCCAAAATACACAGAGTTCATGCAAAACTAATCATTAAGAACAAAAGGAAAAACTATAAGTTTTCAAAGTAGCAATAGACATGAACTGACACATCACGGAAGAAGAAATACTATTGGCAAATATGCATACTGCAGAATATTTAATACCATTTATCACTAGGGGAAAGAGAAAACTGTGAAAAGAGACAATGATATAGCACCACACAACTATTGATATGTAGTACCTATGTCAGTGAAGTCCTATACTGCTAACCATAGGTCAGAGGTTCAAATCGACCAGCCACTTCTTGGGAGAAAGTTCAGGCAATCCAATCCTATAGAAATATACAGCTTCAGAAACCTAAGGGTAGCAGTTCTACTCTGTCCTACAAGGACAGTGTAAGTCAGAATCAACTCAACGGAATGAGTTTGATTTAGGTCTTTATTCAGCAATAAAAAGGAATAAAATACCAAACCTCACAAAGTCAGGAATGAGTCTAAGTGCATATTGCTAAGTGGAAGAAGTCAGTTTGCAAAGTCTACATACTTGCAACTAATTAAAATCATTCATTACTACAATCATGGCAATGATTACATTTATATGACTTTCTACAGAAAACAAAACTATAGAAATGGCTTTTAAGGACTGAACAGATGGTAGGAAGATAATAGTTGAAAGAGAGATATTTTAGGACAGCCAAATTATTATATATGATTCTATAACAATAGATACATAACAACGCATTTGTCAAAATCCAAATAATTTAATATTAATTTATGCAAATTTAAAATGATATTAAGAATTAGGGGATCCCTAAATTGCAGAATGTGACAAAGAACTGAAATATATTACGCTTTATGAAACAACTTCACTGAAGGGGGTGAGAAGAAAAGTCGCCTATACCAGTAATTTTGAAAATGAACGGAATCTGTAAGAGTGAAGGCACATAAAACTGTACATAAACACAATTCTTTAGTTGATAAAGTTATTTCCCATGGGGCTATGGGTTAAATTTCTGAAACTACGCTTGAACAATTAAGCAAATGAATGCTGGATGATGAGAGCCCGCTTTCAAACTGTACTGGGGAGTTACAAGGGAAGAAGTGTAGAACGATGCAATGAATGACCAACAACTAGGCTTGTGAAACTCAGCTCCCCATGACAGGGAGCGTACATGTCATGACAAGAGACAGAGTAACAGCAAGTGGGAATTCTAGGAAAGGACTTACGGATGACAAACCGTTAGGGTTGCAGACTTCCCACAGGATTTCCTGGGGGTTGAGCAGTGTGAATCATTCTGCAGACTCAAGAGACAAAGGATCTGTCCCTAGCTGTTGAGCATCTATCTTGCCCTAGGGCAAGTAGGATGGGTGCACAGTTGTGCAGCCGCGGGAGAACCTCTTTGGGGGAAAAGTTGGAGAGTAGGCTTATATCAATGACTCAAGACAAGAATGGATTAGCCTCCAATCAGGACCCTGAAAGTGATGGTTACTAAAGGTGAGAGGGGAAGAGAAGGAAGGGGTAGAGGGGAGACAGGTAGAGGGCAGATAGGTATTAACTTGAATAAAGGGGAAGAAAATATCCAACAAGAGGGAGATGGTCAAATAAATGATGAGAACAGGGCAAGCCATTGGGAGGTTTGATAAAGAATAAAAAAAAAAATGGCGTCCTAATCTGTAAACCCTCACTTAATTCACTCTTGAAAGTGAAAAAAATAAACAAAGAAAGTGGTTAAAGGAAACGATACCGTTTCCCTGCTATCCCAAAGTAGAGTCTCCGTATAAAACATTTGGTGAGTCACTGAAACAATTTCCACTTCCTCATATGGAAATATTTTAGGAAACTCAGACTGAAAAAACTAATCTACCAAAAATCACATAAAACTTAAATGAACATTAATGCATTGTGCTCACAAACTGCTGAGTGTCACTCCCAGGGAAGGCTCCCACTCTTGTTGCTTGCTCTGAAATGGCTTACTACAAAGCAAAGAAACAAATGCTGGAAGGTAGTTTTCCTTTAGTGTGTGAGTTGTGTTGTTGCTATTGCTGCTTAAATGAAACATGTCCCTGGGTTTCTGTAGGCTCATGAAAAGAGGTCCTACTATAGGTCTTTCGTAAAAATGAAGTGGTGGCGAGTGAACCTGGAAAAAGTAGGGGATGCTGGTATTGCAATTATTCATTCATGAGGACAAATGTGCCATATTAAAAATGATGTTAAAAATAGAGAGGTTTAAATGTTACGTATTTTCAATTTATTATTGGTAAACCAAAAAAAGTATTCTAAAATAAAAGTTTAAGATAAAAAGCGAGTGAGATTGGAAGGATATCTGTGTGGAGGGCCAGTATGGCCACTTGTCAACTATGCACGAACATTGTTTGTTCCTCCAGATTTACACTCCATTTCTGTTAATGGAAGGCCATAATGCAGAAGCAAAAACGGAGAATGGACAAAGAGTGAAACTGGAGAGTTGGCTTCATGGGTCAGCTCTCTGGTGGATTATGTCCAACAGACTTCTCAGGACAACTCTTTCTGCCAGTTCCTGGGACAGTTTTCTCTGCCTGCTCTCCTAGTCTGACGTGGTACCAGCTCCACTTTGCTGCTAGCCCAGGGGTGCTGCATCTACACCCTTGGTGGTCCCCCTAACTCTAGACCAACTCTTTGTAAATAATGTCTTCATTAAATTTTCCTCAATGACTCAGTATGTGTGCATCCTTTGACTCTTTCTGGGACCTGGTAAGATAGTTAAAGTTTATTGTGCCAACCTGGCCAATAAACACATGTGGGGCTAATTGAAGGACGGAGAGATAAATGGCTCGGTGGGTCTCACCTTTCTAGTTATTGGGTCTCTTGCTTTCTGATGGTCGGACCAGGGTGTAGCTGCCTTAGCAGTTCCCTGCTTCAGCTGGCAATGCTCACTTCCTGTAAGACATCCCTGAGAAGAAGCCACATGGACCTACCCTGATGCAGCCCTGGGTGCTGGAGCACCTGTGTGGACTGAGATGCTTACACGTCCACTGATTCGGCTTTCCTCCTGCAATCAACATCATTGTGTGTGTTTTGTGAGCTGGAGGAGGGATTTGTGGATTGGTGTCAGACACATGGGCTAATGTTGGACTTGTGGGCTTGGGTAGCACTGGGTTGGAATGTTTTTTGATGTGCACTTACCCTTTATATAAAAGTCTCTCTTATACATTGTGGATTTGTTTCTCTAATGTACCCAGACTAACACACCTGGCCTATAAACCCTAGATTCCTGACTCAAACAACAGTGTAATGGAAAGATGGTCTCTAAGGGATGCCATTAAAGTCTATGCACCTCAGCATATTCCTATTAAAGCCAGGAATAATGTCTTCTAACTCAAAGCTTGTTGCGAGTTTCTAGCAAAATAATGTGAAATAATATCACACAATAATATGTTCAACATTTTAATCTCCTCTTTGGCTTTCCCTGCCAATATATGTAACAGGGGTTGTTAGGAAGATGTGGTATATTAGTATTAGCCCTGGTAGCATAGTGGTTGCACATTGGGCTGTTAACCCCAAATTCCACAGTTCCAAACCACCAGCCACTCTGCTGGAGAAAGATGTGGCTTCTCTACTTCCATAAAGAGTTACAGTTTCAGAGACCCACAGGGGCACTTCTATCCCATCCTATAGGGTCACTATGAGTTGGCGTCAGCTGGATGGCAATGAGTTTGGGTATTGTGCAGCCTTCAGAAGGATGCTGAGTGTAACATGATTGGCAGAGGGATCCAAGAGACCTGGGCTGGGCTGATCGTGGAAGCGAAGGCAGCAGAGCAGTGGCGCTCCACCTAATGCAGCCCTGGGGCACAGGTTAAGAGAATTCATATCCGCCAGAGACATTCACTGTCATCTTACGACACACTGGTTACAAAACTAGGCATAGACTAAACCAAGGTCCGAATCTCATGGCCAGTTTTGCTTTCCAATAGACAGAGAAGATCAATTTGTATTAGTGTACCATACTGCAATTTATAAAATACCTCTTTACCTTTTTTGATTCACTCAACAGCAATAAGTAGTTTCACACTCACTTCCCAGACGAGAAAGTTTCAGAAAGAACCCATAGCCTGGCTCCATTCACTCAGGCAGCTTGTGGGCAAGCTGAGCTAAGGAAACCACCTGCAGGCTGAGAAGGCGGCAGGAGACAAGGGCAGGTCACGCTGAGTGGCAGCTGTCAATGGGATGTGAAGAGGGCAGCTAGGACTCTGAGTCAGGTAAGAGGACATATTAATATGTGATCTCCTTCATGCTACTTAATAAAGAGCTCAGGCTAAGGCCGAACCTGGACTCCTAAGGGTTCTAAAAGATGAACTAATTAAATTTTTGATCTTCATATTTCAGTGTGGGAATCGTGTTTCCAATGGGAGGCTCACTTGAACCTGGAGCCATAAATACCCAACGAGAACATTCCAGCAGCCTGGCTGCCTCAAGTGTCAAGTGTTCTGTAACATCCAGGTGTGCTCATTTGCCTTCTCAGCAAATACACATTCTCACCATTGGACTTCTCAAATACCAGGCTCCTCGGTATATCATTTTTCCATTTGCAGTAACTTGAGACAGACAACTTTCTGTCACACCCAGAGGGTTTCTTTTTACTTCAATTATATAATAGGTTTCCTGGCATTTTTGTCCCCAAATGTAGGTTAAAAAGTGCTTGCTAAAATTAACTTCTGTTATTCTGCACTCACGGGGCTTTCTGGGGAAGGGCTGTCCACTTAAAATAGCTTCTAAGGGAACTATTCAGGACACTTGTAACCTTAGGTTTTATTAAATGACACCAGCTGCTGATGCTGGGTTTTCCCTAACATGGAGCTGCAGCTCACTTGATCGGGGAAAAAAATGTTCCTTGTATTACTGGTAAAGTAATGGGCATGCAACATTGCCATTTTAGCAATCTGGACTGGGGGCGAGGGTGCTATGGTGCGCAGAAGCCTGAAGATAAATGAATATGGCAGCGAAGTGGAGAAAGTTTGACTCAGGCTGGAGACCACTAAGGGACGTTGACCTCTCTCCTGATGGCCAGCTACGTGCTTTGGAAAGGGCAGGAAAAAGAGCACAAATCACATAAATGTTCTGCTTTATGATAAGAGCTAGATATTTGCAATGAACAAGCTCATGATGATCTATGTGCTTACACACACTCAAGATGGAGCACATAGTATATTTGCCATGTGGCATGGTAGGCTAAGTGTTGGGCTACTAACCCAAAAGTTGATGGTTCAAACCTACAAGCTAGTCCTTTGAGAGCAATGTGGCAGTCCACTGACATAAAAATGGATAGAGTAGAAAACCCTGTGGAGCAGTGGGACTCTGTCCTAAAGTGTCACTGTGAATTGGAATCCACTCCAGGGCAGTGGATTTGTGGATAGGCACAGAGTTACTCTCAGCTTATGGTCCAGTGAATATTCTCTCATGACCCATTCTCTCTATGTACACACACACACACACACACACACACACACACACACGCACACACACACGGTTTGTTAGATGTCATTGAGTTGCAGTGACCCAACAGAAGGACACTGCTGCCTGGTCTTGCACCATCCTCTCAACTGTTGGTATGTTTGAACTATTGGTGTGGCCTGGAGAAAAATTAAATTAAATACACACACACACATACACACACACCACACAGTTGTACATATATGAAGGTACTTCAGAAAGTATGTGGGAAAATGGAATTAGAAAATAATGGAATTTTCCCATAAACTCATTGAAGCTTTCTCGTATATAGTTCATCTATTTTTCTGTAGCTCATGCCAACCTTGGAGAAAAATGGGTTTGGGCACCAACCTTGTGGCAATGGCATTTGACTGCCTTACCAGGCCTTCTCTCCCCAATCCTTGGTGGCTTGCATTACACTTCGGTGGCATCTTTGTTGCTGTATTTTTAGATCAATAATGCACACTATATGTCTTGGCACATAGTACAACCCAGTCACACATTCATTTTCTTGTGCTCTATGCACATTCTACATGTGGGCACATCATTTATGCAAGCACATTATTTGAGGGAAATATATGACTCTCCACTAGAGTCCTGCTAATGTTTCTGTGCCCACTGAAAGTACCCATTGTCACTAGCAGGGGACCATTTGGGGCTGATCTGGTCTTTAATTTTATTCCCTCACTTTACCTGTTGTTGGGGCCTTGTCATTGCTTAGATACCACAGTGGCAATAAATTGTGACTCATAGCAACCTTATAGGACAGGGTAGGACTGCCCCCTGGGTTTCCAAAGACTCTGTAACTCTTTGTGGGAGTTGAAAGCTCTGTCTTTCTCTCTTGGAGCCGGCTGAGGTTTCAAACTGCTGATCTTGCGGTTAGCAGCCCAACTTGTAGCCACTAAACCAACAGGGCTCCTGGTGGCTTCTAATTGTTGGCTGGTAAGCAGAGCCCTTAAAGCAGTGGTTCTCAACCTTTTTATGCCGCGACCCTTTCACACAGTTCCTCATGTGGTGGTGACCCCCCAACCATCAAATTATTTTCATTGTTACTTCCTCACTATCATGTTGCTACTGTTATGAATCAGGTGACCCCTGTGAAACAGTCATTTGACCCTCAAAGGGGTTGCGACTCACAGGTTGAGAACTGCTGTGTTAGACACTCCCGAGATGAAGGGCCAGAGATAGACGCCCAGCAACACTACAGCCTTTTCAGCCGTAAGTTAGGGTGCACAGGAAGGTGTAGCGTTCTGCCTGGTCTCAGCAGTTCATTCAGGGTTTAACTCGGACTACTCACTGACTCACCACCATTTTTATCTTACAAGTTGTCAAAACGAATCCTTTCCTACCATTGCTCTAAGTCACTACTAGACCGTCATATTCTCCACTGCTTTGCTCTATCCCTTTGCAATAGCTTTCACTCTTGGCAAGATCCCTAACAGGACCCCGTTTGCCAACATTCTTATTTCCCCGTGTCCTCTAGAACGGATGCTATTTCATCCCCCGGGTTACGTCTATGCCCAATGGCTCCTCCATGTGTTGTCTTCTTTTTCTTGCAGGAAATCAAATTTGACTCTCCACCGCTTCTCCTTCAGTCCTCTCTGATGGAAGCCATTCTCTCTTCCTCAACAATGCCTCCAACACGAGATAGAGAAATCTTCTCTTGCTGCTTCCCTTTCCACACCATGGGAGCGCACCCCTGAGAGTTAAACCCCTGCTCTCCAAGTGTCCACTAGTTATGCTTGTTAGTTCCAGTCATTTTCAGACACATGGCTTATTATGTAACCACCACCTCCTATGTTTTCAGTTGGCTTCCTCCAGTACCAAATTCCAATACTTCGATCATTCCAGTGGGACATGTACTTCAAAGGTTCTACCACATTTTGAGTTCTTTTACCCCTTCATGTTCTGATAACCTCCTTATGGTCAGCTTAAACTCTGGCATTAATTAATCATTTCAGGGCATACATCCTCATCTGAGTTGACACTTTTTCTTTATTTTATTCATCTTGCAAAAAAGTCTGATTCTAGTTAAATGTAACTTTTCCTCCTGTATTGGGATTTAACCTAATAAATATGGTTAGGAAAAACACCCAACCATGTCGTTCATTTGATGACCTCTGAATTCAAGTAGATGATTACCACCACCCAATCATTCTACTATATTTCCCCAGGTTCTTCAAATTCTTACCTTCTTCTTTATTCTCATTCTTAGCTGACAGCTGTACTTCCTATTTAACAAAAAATTAAAAGCAATTAGAAAAGAATGTCCACACACTACCACCATTCCATCCATCAACCAGTACTCGTTGATGCCCATATGGTTTTCCTTCGCTCCTGGTACCAGGAATAAACTGGTCATGCTCATAGGCTAATATCTATAGCCAACCCCACAGACAGAAGTCTGGCAACGTCTCTTCTCTCCTGCACATCATAAGTGCTTTCTCTGTTCTGGATCATTCTTAACAGCATAGGGACATGTCATAATGTCTCCTGTTTGATTTTTTTCCTTTTGATCTCACATCTCTCTAGCTATTATTCCTTTTCTTTCCTCTTATGGTAGATCAATATTCCTTCAAGAAAATAATTTTCATTAACCCTGGGTCTTCTCCTTCCATTTTTAATATCAACCCGTCTCTTCTTCTAGGACTTCACTAAATAACTCCTGACAAAGTCATCAATGATGTAGCCAAGCCGATGTATATTTCTCATCATACTTAATTCATCCTCATCCGCCGCATACGAAACCATTTAGAGTGCCACCTCTAGGGAAAGACTTTCTGTGTCAGGTTGAGAGAAAGGCCCTTGTCTCCTTTCACCAGCGTTGGGGAATCTCCATGCAGTTTGGCATCAATTTTCCCTTGAATGCAGGGTGTTCTCTATGCAGAGGCTCCTCGTCTAAAGGACAGACTCCACTCCAAAGTATTCTTTCTTGGTGGAGTCGCTCCCCTCAATCTGTGCTCCTCTTTTCCCCCCTTTTATCTCTTGTGAGCCAAACCTCAGAGAAATTCCCATCCCTCAGGATCATGGCTGTGTTGGAATTAAAGGTGTTGTATCCCACCCTTAATATCATTATTGGTTTATCACATCAGATCGCATCATGTGGATCATCACATAACTCTCACAGCACATTATTGTATACCCGTCAAATCAGTGAAAATCATGGCCCAGCTAAACAGATATGTATGAGGGGATGGGGAAGGACACAATCCAATTCATGACACTAAGACTCTGTTTTAGGACTTCCTTTCTTCTCTATCTACATTCATACTCTAGGTAATTTTTGTTGGTTTACTTTATCTAGATACACATAATTCTGAAATTCACAATTTCATCCTAGATCTTCCTCCAATCTAGACTGCCAGTTCCAGTTGTCTATCAATAAGTTCATTTAATAGGTTCATGAACATTGCTTTCCTCATCCAATTTCCATCCTCAGGCTCAAAGGATTGGAGTCATCCAGTTTGGTGGGAAATAAAGTATATTCAGAATGTGAATATCATGACCTACACAAACACACACACACACACACACACACAGCACAACAAATAGCTGTTAAGTAGACTTCAATTCAATTTCTGACTACCCTGTGTGCCGCAGAGCAGAGCTGCACTTTACAGAGCTTCCAATGGCTGATTTTTCAGAAGTGGATCTCCACGCTTTACTTCGGCAGTGACTCAGGATGGATCCAACCTCCCGCCCTTTTGATAAGCAGCCAAACCTGCTGACCATTTGGACCACCCAGGCACTCCTCCCCAGGTTCCAACCACTCTCTTCTCTGTCCACTATTATCCAAATACGAGGGGGCACTCCCCCAAATAGAATCCCCCCAAGCTATGTATTTAATTTTATTTTACCAAACAACCTTATCACCTTCAACGTACCCTCCATTGCACTTAATACATTTGTCAAATCTGTGATTCCATTTTTAAAAAATCATTTTATTGGAAGCTCATACAGCTGTTATCACAATCCATGCATCCATCCATTATGTCAAGCACATTTGCACATGTGTTGCCACCATCATTTTCAAACCATTTTCTTTCTACTTGAGCTCTTGGTATCAGCTCCTCAATTTTCCCCTCCCTCCCCATCCTCCCTCACAAACCCTTGATAATTTATAAATGATTATTATTTTGTCATGTCTTACACTGACCAATGTCTTCCTTCACCCACTTTTCTGTTGTCCATCCCCCAGGGAGTGGGTTATGTCTAGATCATTGTGATTGGTTCCCCCTTTCTTCCCCCACCCTCCCCGACCCTCCTGGTATCACTACTTTCACTATTGGTCCTGTAGGGTTTATTTGTCCTGGATTCCCTGTGTTTCCAGTTCTTATCTGTACCAGTGTACAACCTCTGGTCTAGTTGGATTTGTAAGGTAGAATTGGGATCGTGATAGCGGGATGGAGGAAGGATTAAAAAACTAGAGGAAAGTTGTATGTTTCATTGGTGCTGTACTGCACTGTGACTGGCTTGTCTCGTCCTTGTGACCCTTCTGTAAGGAGATGTCCAATTGTCTACAGATGGACATTGCGTCCACACTCTGCACTGCCCCTCCTTCACATTGATATGATTTTTTGTTCTTGGTCTTTGATGCCTGATAAGTGATCCAATCGACACCTCATGACCACATAGACCAGTGTGCTTCTTCCATGTGGACTCAGCTTGATGGCCACTTGTTTGTCTTCAAGCCTTTAAGACCCCAGATGCTATATTTTTTGATAGCCAGGCACCATCAGCTTTTTTCACCACATTTTCTGTGCCACCCACTTTGTATCGGGAAGAAGAGCATCATAGAATGTCGATTTAATAGAAGAAAGTATTCTTGCATTGAGGGAGTACTTGAGTGGAGGCCCAATGTCCCTCTGCTACCTTAATACTTAACATATAAATATATGTACATAGGTCTATTTCCCTATCATTATATATAAATATATTTACATATGTGCATGCCTATATTTGGACCTCTATAAATCCCTTTTGCCTCCTAGTTCTTTCCTCTATTTCCTTTTATTTTCCTCTTGTCCCACCATCATGTTGGGCCTTAATTCAGGTTTCAGTAATTCTTCTTGGGTTACATTGCCCTTGATCGAGCCCTACTAAGCATCTTATGTCCTTCTCACCTTCAATTTTAGATCACTTGTTCTTCCCTTGACCCTGGGTTTGTCAACACCCACTTACTTATCCCTCTCCCATATCCCCCCGGAACCATCAATTCCATTGTTTTCTCCTCTGGATTGTTTATCCCATCTATCTTATCTAGATAGATATGCAGAGACAATAATAAGCCCCAAAACAAGGCAGAGCAAAACAAAAGAAAACCAAAAAAAACCCCAAGCAACAGCAAGAACAACACTAAAACATCAATGACAAAAAAAAAGTAAAGCCTATAAATAGTTCCAGGTCTGTTTGTTGACCTTCAGGAGTGTTTTCTGCTCGAGTCTGATGGGGTGCCAGGCTCTGGCCCCAAAGCCTATTTTTGGAATTCCCCAGGGACTTCATTACTTTGCTCCCCATGCTGCTCTGTTGCAAGCCCTTAGCGTTTCACCCCAGTGTGGTGGGATCAGGGTGGTCACAATTCCCGTACTGTGCCTCCAGTGTTGTCCCTCATAGCACTATGGGTCAGTGAGGGATGTCTTGTCTTATGGTGGGGTTAGCCCTATGGTCCTCTCTGTGCATTGGGTGCTCTGAGAAGGAATATCGTCCTTGGGGCTTGGTGGGCCAGGATGTGTTCCACTTTCTCTCCTTCCCTCTTCATTTGCTTCTGTGTCCTCATCAGACACGCCCTTCTTCCTGAGCTGTAGCTTCAGTGCTGTCCTCTGTACTGCATTCTTCTGGGATGGGGGCGTGGGGAATGCCCACGTAGTTGGGATTAGGGCCAGCCCTGCAGACCTCTCTATTGGTTCCCTGCTTCATTCTGGTGTGTTGAGTTCACATCTTGGCACACTGCGTTGAAATCTGATCCCTTTCTCCCCCTTGCAATTCCATTCTGGGAAACATTTTTCAAACTTACTCTTTGGATGGCTGACCGCACCTCCTTCTTTTTTTTTTTTCTTAACCTGTTCTACTTTGCCCAGTCACTGTGCTTTCCTGTCCCTCTTCAGTTGTAAAAACAAAAAGAAGTCATGTGGAGTGAGGTCAGGTGAGTAAGGTGCATGGGGGAAGAGAAGCATGCTGTTTTCTCCCCACAACTGGCACACTGAGATGGCTGCATGAGCAGGTGCATTGTCGTGGTGGCAAAACCAGTGCACCGTCTGCCACTGATTTGGACTTTTTTTTTTGGTCACATACTGTTAGGCAATCTTTTCAGGGCCTCTAAATAGAAAGCTTGATTAACAGTCTGACATGGTGGAACGAACTCCAAATGTACTACGAATTGACACTTTTGTCCATTTGGGAACTTGACAGTCATCCAGAAGGAGGTTTGTCATAAATCAACATTTCACCTTTTTTTGAAATGAGCAAACCACTGGTACACTTGAGTTTTTCCCATAGTACTCTCCTTGTAATCTGTGTTTGACAACATAACAGTTTCTGTGGCATTTTTTCTGAGCAGGAAACAAAATTCCATAGCTTCATGCTGTTCTCTTAAACCAGCCATCACAAAAGATGAGGTTCAAGCAAAACTGCTTTTACAAAAAAATTCACTGTGACCAGAGAGAGCCTTCCCAGGCTACACCACTGGGTGTACTAACTCAGAGTGAGTTGTTGGATGCTCTCCTAGAGGGAAAACTGTGTACTATGAAAGCTCTGCTCTGTCCAGCAAAATTTTGGATTTTTAAAAATCGTTTTATTAGGGACTCATACAACTCTTATCACAATCCATACCTACATCAATTGTGTAAAGCACATTTGTACATTCATTGCCCTCATCATTCTAAAAACATTTGCTTTCCATTTAAGCCCCTGGAATCAGGTCCTCATTTTTCCCCTCCCTTCCTGCTCCCCCACTCCCTCATGAACCCTTGATAATTCATAAATTATTATTTTGTCATATCTTGCTTCTTCCATGTGGGTTTTGTTGCTTCTGAGCTAGATGATGTGCTTCTTCCATGTGGGTTTTGTTGCTTCTGAGCTAGATAAGCTGCTTGCTTATCTTCAAGCCTTTAAGACCCCAGACACTATATCTTTTGATAGCCGGGCACCATCAGCTTTTTTCATTACATTTGCTTATTCACCCACTTTGTATCGGGAAGAAGAGCATCATAGAATGTCGATTTAATAGAAGAAAGTATTCTTGCATTGAGGGAGTACTTGAGTGGAGGCCCAATGTCCCTCTGCTACCTTAATACTGAACCTATAAATATATGCACATAGATCTATTTCCCCACCCTCTTAGCTAGGTGGGTACCCACTCATAGTGTCCAATTTCTCTCCTTGCTTGCTCTCCATGTCCACTACAGTGTATTCTCAACACAGCAGCCAGTGAAATAATTTTAACAATCACATTTCTGATATCTCTTCTATGCTCAAAACCCTTCAATTATTTTCCATATGGCTGAGAGTAAAGGCCAGTCTTTAACTCCCAATAAGGTGTTATGTAATTTGATCTCCTACCTGACACGCTCTGCTTCAGCCATCCTAGCCTCCTTATGATCCCTAGCTCACCTCCTTCAGATCGCTGCTTACATGGCGCTCTATTGGGAGGTCTTCTGTGACCACTCTGTTTATAACACTAACACCTCATCCTTTCTATTCCCTCTCTTGCATCTCTAGTTTGTTTTATTCTATGGAATCTATCACTACTAACTGCTCCTGTTTGTGTGTTTGTGTGTATATTTTCTGTCTCTCTCAACCAGAATGAAATCTTCATCAATATAGAGACTTTGCCTATTTATTTACTGCTCTGTCTTTAATGCCTAGAATATGGCTGGGCACATAGTAGACACTCAATAAATATTTATTGGGAGAACAAATGGTGAATCCATGACAACAAAAATGTTCCAATAAAATGGGAAATTAAACAAGAGGGACATCTCAGACATTGCAAATGTGTATTTCAAGTGGGCTAATTTGCAATTAAAACAATCCCCTTGATGCCAAAAGAGGAGACATTGTGCGATGCTGGGTGTAGGACATGGCACATTGAGACTCAGGGTGGAGCCATTTAATTTTGACCTTGTAAATGAAAGAGAGGTGAGAGGAAGAAAGGCAAAGCTTGGAAGGGTCAGGGAGAAAAATAAGAGTGGAGAAACTGTCAGGTACCAAGTCCTGTGGACACAGGGGGACAGTACAGAGCAGCCAGAGGCTCAGGAACAAATTAAGGGGAGAGCAGTGGAAAAGGAAGGAAGCTTGTAAGGCAGAAACTTGTCTCTGATAACCCGCCCTACATTAATTTAGAATAATACTCCATTAATCTTCATAGCAGAATCTTTAATTGCAAAATCTTTCATCAGCCTTGTTATTTGCTGCACCTGTCACTGGAGACACTCGGTGATTTTTGTTGTGTTGTTGTCATTTCTCACGCTAATTAGTGGGCTGTTTGGTTGTGTTCTCCTTCAGTGTGGCTCCGTTTAAAAGAGTAACGCTGTCAATTATGCTCCTGCTCCCTGAGTGGGTTTCACGTGGCATTTGGGGCAGATTTCAAAGGCTAGTGGGTTTAAAACATTAATTAAATACCCCCACAATATTAACAACTTTCTTAATGCCCTTTAACAATCCCATAATCCATCTTGCATCTGCTGCACAGTCGTTAAACCTCAAATATATGTGTTTAACATTCAATTGGGTGCTTAATGATCTTACCTTAACTGGGCCTATTAAATTTAAAGAGATGTGCATAATTGAGTTATTGCACATTAATTATAAATACCTATTCACTATTAAAATCACATTCCAAGGGTTAACACCTATCACTAGATTTGGCTAAACCTTGCCCAACCTGAGTTCTCCTTGGGAAAAAGACACACTGTGATAATGAAATGGTGAAGCTCCCCTCTTGTTGGGGTGGTCCTCCCATCAAAATTCAAGATCCTGCTTCCAACCAGGTGATCGGATACCCAGTGCAGAGTTACACAAAGAAGACTGCTAGGAAATCCTCACAGTTTGGGGGTCCATTTCAAAAAGTTCCACGAAGCATAACTGTATCTAAAATTCCAGAAACCCTGGAATATATATAAGGGTAAATCATAATTCTATAAAGTTATATAATCAGCATAAGTTATACTATTATAAATGATATAATATTTAGGATTTATAAAACACATGTTATAGATTTTATATAAAGTTGTATCATTATCATCATTATGACTGATGAAAATTCACACACCAGGAGACTGATGAGGAGCTTTTGTTCTGAGAGGACAAAGGCTGGGACAGTGAGAGAGCAGGAGGGGCCTTTCAGCCACTTACATGATCTTTCCTTCTATAATTATCAACTCTTATCTTCTTTGTTATCATTTTTTGGGGCCTCTGACAGCTTCTAGCACAATGACTCTATCTTCTATAACTGCTACCTCCTCGAGCACTCCAGCCCCCTCCTCTTTAAAGCTGATACTACCTCAGGTTTCACCGTTCTAAACCCATGAGGACCTTCCGTATCTTCTTCGATACATGCCCCGCACACTGTTCGGTACCGTTTGTTTGGCAGTTCATAGACGTGAATTAGATCATAGGTTGCTACTCAATACGAGAATGTACCATGTTTCCAAGAATAGAACTTCATTCCAGTTGTATTGAAGTCACTCCAATGCGCCAGTCGTGAGTGCTGAAAAGGAGCCAATGCTGACTCAGAGCGACCCCTGGGTTTCTGAGACGGTAACTGTTTAAGGAGGTAGAAAGCACAGTCTTTCTCCTGCAGAGCTGCTGGTGGTTTTGAACTGCCGGCCGTGCAGACCTGGCCCAATGGTAACCACTACACTATTAGGGCTCCTGTGTTAAAGGTAAGCATTTCTTTACCATCACCTCTCTTCCTCCTTTAAGGTGATAGCCATAGAAATACTTTAAGGCCTTCCTCTTGAGAACTGAATTTCCACCTCTCCTCAGGGCCAACACATGCAGTCTGAACGTCCTGACCCTCAGGTAGTCGTGCGCATCCGCCCCTCCCAGTTTTTGCTTGTGCCTGAGCGCTGAAGTTCCTCTGGGCGTCCCTTTCCCCAATAATAAAATGTGACTGAAACAAGAACCGGCAGCCTTCCAAGTGGTTCCCTTTGTAGAAAATCCCCAAACACATTCAACTCAAATTTAAACAGCCACGTTTGAAACAAAGAGAAAGATGTAGCCTATGGACCCCCACTCGGTTTTCTAATTGTCTCCAGAGAGCGGTGGTGTCTAGTTGAATCTGTTTCACCCCAGGCACATCAGCGCAATGACGGATCCTGTCCTTTTCCATCAGCCTTGGCGTTCCCCTGCTCAGGACTAGAATAAGGTGGAGCAGCATGATCAAGACCGGCAACTCCTCCACCACGGCTGCCAGGGTTCGCAGACTGATGCAGTGCCGCTCGGAAACTCAAGCAAGCTGTTTATGTACAGCAACAACAAAGCTTGACAAAATAAAAACTTTGTGATGCAACCAGCATCATTTTTGCCACAGCTAGCTATTTTTCTCTTCTCCTTGACTTTCTTCTATTACATGAAGGAATCTTGGGCTCCTAGTTGCAATTTCGACCCTGCCTCCATGGGTGACATTGAGAAACTCACTAAATCTCTTTTTGCTTCATTTCTACAATGGTCAAAAAACAAACCAATGGCTGTCTATCTTATACAATTCTTGGGGAGTCCGGCAGGAAATGCATATGAAAACAGTTTGAAAGAAAACTCTAGATACATGTAAAAGGACAGCATCCAAAACGAACTAAATGGGGTCCTGTAGTGTGATGAGCTTCTCGTACACACAGTAGTGGCCGTAGAACTCTGCCCCAAATCACAGACTGTACCACAGTTTTGCAAAAGGATTGATCTGAATGCCATGCAAATACAGTATATAAAACCACCCAAAATGATGATGTAACCTGTGGTCGATTACTATGCAAAGTGAGTGATTATGTTCTATAGACATGATTGGTTAACTCAGTCCTGACTGGATGAACATTATATCTGAATAAGAGAATCAAGCCCTTAGAGGTTGATGAGGACCTCACTACCATAAAAAAGAGCCTGGAGGGGAGTTTTTCCTATAGACTCCAGGTCCCTGAGCTAAGAACCTACTATACCCAGAAAGAGTGGTATAACACTGAAGGCAGTGAGATGGTGAGAAACAGCAGCAGCCATAGCAGAGAAATGGCAGCAGTGGTAAGAGCAGTGAGAACCATGGGGTACACAGGTGAATGCAGTGGTGCTTGCAGACCTATGAGTGAGGTGGCTTCAGTGGGCTTGGTGGACTACAGAGTGAGCTCAGCACCTTTGGGCCTGAGACTTTCTAGTAGAGTGGGGGCGCTTCCAGGGACTTGTCAGCAGAGTTGAAGTGCTATCACACTTCTCAAGTTGGGCAGAGACCTAGAAAAATATCCTCGGGTCTGTCTAAAAAACACAACTGACAGAAAGGCCTGCTCGCTGGCTCATCGAAGACAAGGTCCATCAGCTGGTGTGGCTGACAGAAGGGCTAGATTATAGGTACATCCATGGAGTGCAGTGCTTTCCTGATTGGAAGCTTTCCTGAATTGGAAATGGTATCCTACCTCATGAGTTAGACCCTGTTACTTTCAAATTGATCCTAGTCCTCAGGTGTATCCTGTCAATTCCCTAGTGAGTCACAGGGAAGTGAGTATGGTTTGTGAGACCTCCGTGGCCACTGCCATGAGCAGGTGTGACAACCCATTAGAGAAGGAGAGAGTGCCCTGAGGAAGATAGCTTGTGTCAGAAAGGTTTAAAAAAAAAGTTGGAGGGCGGAGGAATGTCTGACTTACACCTCATATGAATCAGCTGTAGACTGATCCCGATTCCCAGCCTCCCTCCTGAAAGTAGATGCTGAATATAGATCTCGATGCTAAGTTGCATCTATGTAGGTTTAACACAACAATAATGAAATGAATGCAATATAAAAAGACCTCAGTTTAGAGGAATACTCAACTATTGAAGCATAGCTTTGGCTAGGAGGGAGCACAACTTGTATATCTATAGTGTTTTTATTTGAAATAAAATAATAGTGCAGAACAGTGCAAAGAAGACTTGAGTCAAGAGATATGGGAACCAGGCTTGAGTCTTCATTCTGTCACTTGCTTACTGTGTGACCTCAAGCAAATCACTCAGCTTCTCTGGGGTCTGTGTGTCCTCATCTGTAAAATGAGAAGGTTGACTAAATGCTCTCCAGGGCTCCCTGCTGGCTCTTCAGTTCTGGGTAGCTCCACACCTCATTCCCCTGTGCACTCTGTCATGCAGGGTTCTGATTCAGTCGTGGCTGGGATGTTCATGAGGTACAAGGGAGACTCTATTTTCGTTCTGAGCTTTTTTTTCCCCCCACTCAAACTGCAAGTCAGAGACTGAGCTCAACAACAGTGCTTGGAATACCTTCCACTATTAGAGGTCCCCGTCTGCACACATTTGACTTAGGACAGGACACAGAATCCTACATGAAGATAAGCCTGGGGAGACTGTTGAAAGATGACACGTTACACATCCCAGGATACAATTGCTATATAATGGCACCCCTTGCTGCCACGCCAGCTCTGTTAACTGGCATGGCAGGAACTGCAGTGGCCTCTTCATCAAGGACCTCCTACCCGACCGCTACTTCAGGCCAATTGTCTTCCCAATTCTCAGTGAACGATATATATTTCTGCTGGATCTTGGTGGAAGCTGTTCACTTAGGTCCTTCTCTTCATCCTCCTCAAGGCCCTGCTGCAGGTCTGACAGCCTCCTTCCTGCTCCCTATTACCTGACCATTACCCTCAACCCAGAACGCTCCTCTATATACCTGAAACTTTTAACGTGCCCAATTTGTATTGATCTCTGAATTGCAGAAACACTTGTATCCTGGAGCCCCTTTACTGTGTCTCATACTGTTTGTTTTCTTATAGAAGTATTTGCTGTTGCTGCTGTTAGTTGCTGTCAAGCTACTCCATGTATAGCAAAACAATGTATAGCCAAATCCTTCCTGATCACTGGAATGCAAAAGTCCACTGTTGCAGCCACTTTACTGTCAAGGTCTGGGGCCTATGTGGATTGTCTTCCTGCATGACTTAATCCAAACCAAACTCACTGTCACTGATTTGATTCTGGCTCACAGTGGCCCTGTAGAACAAAGTAGAACTGCCCCTTTGGATAAATCTTTATGCAAGCAGATAACTTAAATTCTCTCCCAAGGAGCAGCTGGTGAATTCCTACTACTGATTTTTCCACTAGAAGCCAGCCATGTAACTCAATATGCCACCAGGGCTCCTTTCCACCACGGCAAGAGACAACATTCTATTGGGATCCGCAGGACTGTCATTGGCTAAATCCAGAAGTAAAAACCCAGCCTTTCTCTCTAGTCTGTCTTAACCTAGAAGCTCCTCAGAAATCTATTCACCATAGGTAACCCTACTGGTATTTGAAATACCAGTGGCATAGCTTTCAGCATCAGAGAAATATTCAGTCACAACAGTACCACAAACTGATAGATGCTTGGTGTTGAGTATTTAGTAACTGTCTAATAAATCTCATTTTATTTAATTCATAAACTTTAGTCTCTGCTTGACATAGGTTCTACTTTTTGTATGGTTGATCTTGTATGCCACCTGTTTTAGGTTTAATTGCATCCTTCAGATGAATATATTGAAATCGTAATCCCTGATACCTGTGCGAGTGACCTGGTACAGAGCCAGAGTCTTAAAAGGTGTTAAATTAGCAGGAGACCAACTGAAGGCGAGTCTTGATCCCTGTGTGTTCTTATGAAAGAGGAAAAGTACAGGTGGTTGATGACCAGGTGAAGATGGAGGCAAAGATTGGCGTTATCTGGAAGCCAACAAAGGGCAAGAATCATCAGCCTGTGCCAGCAGTTGGAAAAGAGGCATGTAGCAGGCTTTCCGTCCAAAGGCTCAGAAGGAATCAACCCTCCTTTGATGCTGCTTGCCTCCAGAACCGTAGAACAATGAATCCCTGTTCTCATGTGCAACCTACCTGTGCTAATTTGTTACTGTAGCCCTAAGAACAGAATATGCCACCTTTCCCATCACTCAAGAAAATTGAGTTTAATCTTATATCAGATGCTGTTCACTCCGAGTAGAAGGACAATTTATAAATTTACTTAAGAAATAAACAAGGGGAGACTGTCTCGCAACTGGGGCTAGACCTGTTGCTGAAAGGCCTTGATAAAGATTTATAGCAAATTCTTGACCATCTGTCACATTCATTTGAAGGAAATGGCAATTTATTATTTATAGACCAAGATCCTATTCTAGAAAAAGCCATTGAAAGGCTCAGAAAATAGGAAGGATTTCACTTGGAGAAAAGGAAGTTGCTGTGACCCAACCATGGACAGAGTCCACACTGTCAGCTCTCACTGGTGTGTCCTGATGTTCCCAGGGCTTAGTTGTTGATTTCCATTTGTCACCCAACTTTCTGCAAAGGTCAACGAGAGATCAGAAAGCACCTTGAGAAGTGACAACTCGACGGAGTTGTCATAGATCGAGTCCAGCCCTCAATGTGAAGCATGCCAACTCAATATTACCAGTCTCCCTGAAGAATATCAAGTTCTTCCACTCAAGAAAAGTGAGGAATTTGCATTTACACAACCCACACATAAGATTATCAGTTCATTTGAAGTGAGAGATGTGTATGGAAATTTCATTTAAATTGCAAATCCTATCCCTCCCCTCCCCTGCTTATCCATTTTTCCCCCTTCTTTCAACAGCTCCCCACTGCCTACAGGATAAAATCCACATTGCTAATGAGTCACTTCCTGAGCTAACCTCTTTTCATCTCATCTCCTTCCACACTCTTCTCACACCCAACATTATCACGATGCTCCAGGTTTTGCCATGCACACCATGCTCTCTAATGGCTTCTTCAGACTGCCCATCTGCTTTGTATAGCCTCTCTCCCCTACCTGATTTAGACAAAATGTCGATCGGGATTTACACCCACGTCCTCTATTTCTAGGACCAGCCCTCATATCCAAAAGATAAATTTAGGTCTCCCCTCGACCCTTAGGGCCTCTTGACTTCTCCTCACTCCAACTGTGTAACGTACCCTTCTCTCCTCCCAGTCAACGCTGTCCATGTGCAGCTCTGTATTAGAAGCTGTCCCTTCACATGAGCTTGACATCATTAGGTGCGTGTTTGCCAAACTACACAGTGAATCCCGGAGAACCTTAACCATTCATTCTACTCCTGTAACCAGCGTCGCCCCTAGAACATGGAGGTACTTAGACATGTTGGTGGAAAGGCAGAGTTAATAAATACTATCAAGACTCTCCTTGGCGGGTCAGGCCATTCAGACTTCAAGTGACAGGTCAAGAAACTTCTTGGTGAGAATTAATTTAGGAAGAGAGCTGCTAGATGTTTTGTTTTGTTCTGTTTTTATTTTCATGTCTATGTATTAGCAAGTTAAAGTTACCGGTTGAAATGGCCTTCCTCTGTGTGTGGATATTTCTGTTAGCATCCAAAATGCTTTCCCTCAAACAATGCTATTTTAACTGTGTTTTACTCTTGCTCTGCAGTTCTCTTTATTTTAGTCTCCATGCGTCATTTTCTGAAATAGTCGGATCACTATCCTGGTTATTACTTTATAAGCTTTTGTTTTTGAAGACCAGTTGCGTTTCAGTACCGAGGCACCATGCTGGTCGTCTTGATTACAATGAGAAGCACTGTGGACTCTCGCCTAGAGAGAGGGTTTTCTTGGTTCTCTGAGATGGATATCAGGGAGTATTTTCGTTTCATCATTGCCACATTTATCAACTACCTCATGAGAGTCAGTTACTTCTGCCAATAGATAATTTTACCAATTACACATCGGTGCTGATCAGCTTTCATTTCAGAGGCTGACTTCTGCCTGATGCATCCCCTAATTCTGAGGGTGAACTGAAGCTCCTTTGCCTGCCAGGATTAGTTCTTCTTTAAAAATAGCTGCCAGATCAATCTAAATTTGCATAACCTCTGGGCCCTGGCAGGGAAAAGAGCAGAGCTCTACAAAGCCTCCTTCCTTGGTTTCTGTTCCCCGGAGAAAGTTCGCCCTGGAGGAGAAGACCCTGTGGTATGTACTTGGGAAGGATGCAGCCTCAGCTGCCGCTGTCTAATGGCTTGGCACCATGGGGGATTTCCCAGCTTGCTTTGCAAAGTCTGCTCAATCTTGGCTCACAGCACTGCTCAGATAGCCTTCCTCGGGAAGCTGGCTGTGTGCTTCTTGTGTTCGTTTATTTTAAACACAGTGTCTTCTCCTCATCCCTTGATGCCTATTGTGTGGTTTAATTGCTACCCTCTGCCTAGCGGTTGCCAGCATGATGGGCCGCGAGACCAGCGCACACAATGCAGCGTGTGCTTGGAGGGACTGACAAGCCTCGCTTCCAACCCGGAGTCTCAGAGGGAGAGAGACCAATGAAACCCGTTGTCGAGAAAGTGATAATTTCTGTGCCATGCAATTATACCCTTTAAAAAGTATACCTCTGGCGCACTATCCTGCCAACAGTTTACTGACGACAAGGAAACAAAACCAGCAGTCGATGCTAGAAGGGCTATGGAAACCCTGTAATCATCTTAAAAATAGATTTATACAGAGAACCTGAGTGTGGTGTTACACTCTGTTTCAGACAGGAAAGGGCCTCTCCATAACTTTAGCCACTTGTATTTCTCTTGCACTTTCGTAGAGATTGGGGGTCGGAGAGAAAGGGGGGGTGGCGGCACAGAGAGAGGAAGAGTGAAGTGCATCTCTGGGATTTCTCTTTCTGTCACCTGCTTCTCCTTGCGCTCATCCACCCACAG
>NW_022111324.1:2389080-2417025 GCF_000313985.2 Echinops telfairi | reverse complement strand
CCCACAGCCTATCAATAAGGGACCATCTCCCCACGGATCACAGCCCCCCAAAAGACAGAGAAGCAGCCCTCGGAAAACTTGCCACAGAAGCCACTGCTGGAAGCAGTCAATTCATAGACTGGTCAATACAAGAAGCAGTATCTCTGGGGAGTACTGTGCCATGAATAATAAAATATTCAGCAGTCTTCTTTTACCCCAAAATAGAGATGAGAAGGTAAGAAGGGCAACAGAGGCCAGCTGGATGGAAGCAGAACCCATGGAAGGAAAATATGAGGGGGCTTCACAAAGGACATGGGGAAAAAGGAATGACAAGATAATGTCATTTTTCTACAAATTTTTGAAGGCCCCCCCCCCATAATGAGATTGCTGACAAATTGTGACGATTGAAATCAATTTGCATAAAACATCATTAAGTGGGAACCTACATTTGTTCTGGAATCTTTAGCCTCACTCACTGCCTTTGAGTCAACAGTAACTCAGAAAGACCCTATAGGACAGGGTAGACCTGCCTCTCTGAGTCTCTGAGATCGTAACTGGTACTGGAGGTAGAGAGTCCCATCTTTCTCGCAAACGGCCCATCTTGAAGATAGCAGCCCAACTCGTCACCCCTGTTCCGCCAGGGCTCCTGAGCCTAAATCATGACTCTTTTTTTTTTAGTAAACCTTGTCCTTACACTACCCACTTACAAATAACCACTTCCACCATTTCTCCCTCTCCCCAGGTAACACTCGTCAGCACTCTCTCCCATCATCACCTGTACATCACCTGCATATGAACGTAAGGGTGAACCTTCAATGGCAATTGGGCAATCGCTGGTAATGTGCCCCTGCAGGGTTTAATGCCCCACTTCCCAGCAGTTGGCAAGTTCAATTGTAAGACCCTAAAAGGTCTGGAAGGACTCATATATTGATCAGATCCCCATACAAAGTCCCTCTCTCACTTCCTCTCACTCACTGATGTGGAGTTGATGCCAATTTGTAGGACCACAGATACCAAGTTACAATTAGGTCCAAACCGGAGCCCTCAGGGTGGCTGAGAGAGAGTTCAAATGCCATGGTGAATGTTGTTGACGTGCTCGGTGTTTCGTGGTTTCATGAGATCCATAGTTGTTCATGGTTAAGAAAGTGGCCTCTACAAATAAAGATTTAGGTTTGAATCCAGACTCTCCCACAATGTGTGTATAATCTTGGGCAAGTTACTTTTCTCTGTATTTCAGTTTTACCTACAAAGTGGGAATTAATAGTACACACCTCAAACGTTATTTAAAAAAAGATTTAATTAATATATGCAAAACTCTTGAAACGGTTTCTAGAACACTACTTATATTTGTTATTGCCATTGTTGTTATATCCAGATTAATTGTTACTGTTGAATTTGTTACCCTATGTAGATAGGTCCACAAGTATTCAGAGTGGAAGTGAGTGCTTCAGAAACTTTTGATGGAATATCTTATAAAATACAATTACGTGGTTCTGAGACTATCTTGTTTTCCCAAGAAAATTGGATCATCTGATTGATCCAAGAGGATGTGACCAAAAATTTCAGTAGAGAAATGACCTAGCGTGAAGGCCAGCTGATGAAGCAAGGAACAAGAAAAGGAATACAATTCTAAGTTAAAAGAAGGAGAAAGGGCAGTAAAGGATGACAGAGACAGCTGAAAGAGATCAGAAGAAAAGATAAAAAGCTCTGATAGTACTTAGACCCATGAAGTCCATGTAACCCATAAGACTGGTCTTTTAAACTTAACTTACCAAGTTCCTGTTAAAAGCGATCTGCCATCTGAGTGATATACAGATAGATGTGAGGGCTGATGCAGACTTCATGTCCTGAAGAATTTGTTTTAAAATCAGCTGTAGTACTTAGGGTCTCTATGGGAGTCAACTATACCAGAAGAAGATAAGCTCTTTGAGAACAGAGATTGTGTCTATGTAGTTCACAGTGATGTAGAGTAACACCAGTAATTAGCAGGCACTCTAAATATTCATAAAATGAATGAGTGAGTGGGTCAATGGGTGAGTGAGAGAACCCATTAAATGAGGTCTTAATTACAAGAGGATCTGCTGCAACGAGGTGGAAACCTATCGAATCAGAAATGGGATCTTGGCCCAGTTTGGGCAGTTACTGACTCTGTGGCATTTGCAAGGCATCTGAGACTGTTTTTCAGTTTTGTTTTGTTTTAAGTAGAAGATAACTCACCTGTCACAGAAATCATATGAGGATTACGTGAGATAAGGTAGGTGACATGTTTTGTTGACTGTAAAGCCATGCACTGATGCCAGGGATTGCTTTTAATTGGGTCAACTGAGTTCACAGAAATGCAATTTGGCCTACCACCACTTAGAGTTTTAACAAGGGTGTTTTGATGAGGCGGTACATTCATTTGGGAAGGATCTCCCGAGAAAAGCATCCATAGGAAGAAATCGAAGGTGAAAAAATGGAGAAAGAGGCGGCCAAAGAAGGGCAGGATAAGAAAGTATTCAAAGGAAAGGGAGAGTAAGCATTTTCACCTTGGACTGCAGTTGCCCAGCGGTGACAGAACAAGCAACGTTCTGGAAATCATTCTTGAGAAATGGACAGCCTGCCCTTGATTCTTTCTCCAGATCGCCGGGAAAAGCCAGGGCTGGTATTCAGAGTGACTTTTCAATTAGCCAACGCGCCGGAAGTCGGGATCCGAGTTGGGAGAAGCCTGCCAGAGCAGTGACTCTTATCTTATTCCGTCACAAGGAACATGGAAATCAATTTTTCCCAATCTCCGTTATAGCTGGAAATCCATCCTTTTTAAGTCAGCAGGAGGATTAATCTATTGAATGGTTTTTGGGATTTTGCTGACATATAAACATTTTAAGAATACATTACAGTTTTTTCCTCCCGCCCTAGCACTATTTTTAAAATGAAGCCAACTTGCCGTGCCAGCCAGAAGAAAGATGGCCACACATTTCCTCCCCACAAGAGTGCAGACCCATTTTTTTTCACAAAGCCTGAAGCACAAACTTAAATTCACAGTGGTCAGTGCCTTCTTCATAACCAGCTATCCCACGTCACACAAAAGTGAACTATTTTTCATATGTGAGCATGTGCATTCTTTCTGCCCTCTCTCTCTCTAATACATATGATGTGCAATTATTTGGAATATATATGTAGATACACAGAGAAAGCCATAGATGCCAAATAATTGCATTTTCAAATGTCCGTACAGGGAAGATGCCCTGACACAGTGGCTGCAACTATGGGCTCAAACATAAGAACAGTTGTGAAGATGGCGCAGGACTGGGCAGTGTTTCCTTGGGTCTCTGTGAGTCAGAGCCAACTGCCCTGCACCTGACAACAACAACAGTGCACGGGCAAGTTTTCCTTACAGAGGAGAAGCCATCTACTGATTAAACCGCTTTGTGGCACTTAAAACTGGGGGTGTTGGAGGAAACCTCGAGCTGTATTGTTAACTGATGGAAGGCTAGGGGGCCGTTTCCAAGAGTTGTTTTCTCTTCTGCATTTACTCCATCAATAGTTCTAAAGACATCCTTATTAACAAGGAAGGTGAGCAAAACCTAACGAGTCTATGCACGGGACATGACATGCACAAAGTCTTAGAATCATTGACGTAAAGTTGATAAATAGAGTTAGGATGGATTTGAATGGAGCAGAACTATTTTATTGTAATCATTTTATTGGGGGCTCTTACAACTCTGTTATAAACCATACATCAATTGTATCTGACATATTCGTACATTTATTCCATCATTCTTTTCTAGACATTTACTTTCCATTGAGCCCTTGGGATGAGCTCCTCTTTTTTCCCTCCCTCCTCTCCCACTCTCCACTTCTATTGGCCTCCTGATAGATTGTAGATTGTTAATTATTTTCAAATCTCACACTGTCAGCTGTCTCCCTTCCCCTCTGGTTTCTGTTGTTCTTCGCCCTGGATGGGGGGGTGTGGTGATGTGCCACTCATTGCGATCAGTGGCCCCCTCCCTCCCCACCATGTTCCCCCCTCCCCCTGCCCTTTGGGTATCTCTAGTCCCACTCCTGTTCCTGGGTTCCATGTGTTCTGAGTTTCATCTCTTGCCTGTACCTATGTACATAGTCTAGATTGGGAGGTGGCACTGAGGTCGTGATAGTGGTGTGTGTGCGAGGGAGGGTAGTGAGGAGGCCCCCAGGGAACAGAGGTATATTGCATGGCCCATTAGTGTTTTACTGCACCCTGATTGACTCACCCCCTCCCTGCGACCTCTCTGTGGGGGGATGTTCCATTGTCTATAGATGGGCTTTGGGTCTCCGCTCCAACCCCCACTCCATTCTCACCAATGCTTTTTTGTTTGTTTGTTTACCGTTTGTTGTGAATCTTCTGATGCCCATTGTCCAGTCTCAGTGGCACCTCATGATCATACTGGCTGGTGTGCTTTTTCCATGTGGGCTTGTTGCTTCACTGTTGGATGGCTGCTGTTTAACTCCAAGCCTTTAAGACCCCAGACACTATATCTTTTAATAGCTGGGCACCATCCTCTGTCTTTGCGACATCCGCTTATGCACCCATTTTGTCTTCAGCGATCGTGTAAGGTGGGGGGAGGATAAGCATCACAGAATGCCAATTTGTTAAAACAAAGTGCTCTTATATTGAGGGAAGGTATGAGCTGAGGCCCAAGGCTTCAGTGTATTGCCTTATAAATATATGTTCATAGGCCAATACCACTATTGTTATGGATTATTGTGCTTGCATACGTGCACACCTCTGTCAATCTCCCTATCTGTGCCTTTGCTTCCTAGCGCTTGCCTCTGTTTCCGGAGTAGAGCTATTAAAAGAAAGAGATCCACAGTCACAGATCCTGGCCTGTGGTGTTGCAGCGTGGGCCATGAAGCAGGGAGGACAGGGAGTGGGCAATGAGGCCCACATCTGTGGTGGTAGAGGCCACCAGCTCTGTGATTGGCAGGGTATAGAGCCACCATGTGTGAAGCTTTTCAGACGGTGGATACTGAAATACATACAGCACAAAGCTAATGAGACTTACCCGCCACGGTCCCTCCTTCCCTCACAAACCCCTGAAAAGAATTCTGTGTTCACCTCTCTATCAAACTTCACTACCATACAGCCAATTTTCACTCATAATGACCCAATAAGACAGAGTAGAACTGCCCCTGAGAATTTTTGAGATTGTAAATATTTGGGGGAGTTGAAAGCCTCACCTTTCTCCCTTAGAGGGGCTTGGTGTTTTCAAACTGCTGACCTTGTGGTTAGCAACCCAATGTATAGCACCCCACCCCACCAGGGCTCCCTTTTCCCCGCCACCATAGGATTCTGAAATTAGCAATGATAAAATATCTCAATCTCACTCCATACATTCTACTTTACCTTCCACTCAGATGCAAGTCCCCTTCCTATCACGTGGTTTTGGAGTGACTGCGGCCGTACAGGGATCTGAAAAGTTGAGGATGTAGATTGTTTAACTTGGTGTTAGTATAATTGAATGAAACATGTGGCAGTCCCCTCCAAAACGTGTTCCGGTATGGCTAGACATTACAGTATTAGAATGACTTACATCAATCTGTGCTGACCGAACACATATGAACCAAAAATGCAGGCTTTGTTTTAGGAAGAAATGAATGAGTGGGCCCTGTGGTGCTCCCCAGCAGAAGTGAAGTGTGCAGTGGAGGTCGGCGGGAGACCCGTTTGACATGTACAGAGTCAGAAGGCAGGCTGTGTGAGATTCCTTCAATAATCAAATGGCTGTAAGCAGGAGATTCAATTCTCATCAATTCCTAATCAAGATGAAAATGCAGTCTTGTCAGAAATGAACTTAACGTTTCTGTGTAAACCGTCATCAGACAAACCTGTAGCCGTAGTACAAGCAGTGGCTATGTCTTTAGGTTGCATGTTTCCTATGTGGCTGATGTCAATAATTAAAATCAAGTTTTGATTAACCATGCTGGAGGAAAAAATGAATTATCTTTTCTCAGTCAAGATTGAAAAGATTATGAAAATAGTGCCATATGTAGAGATAATAAGAGAGTATGCAGGTAGAATACTTCAGGGAAAATCATAGAAAAATGCCTGCCAGATTAATTATAAAATGTTACATTATTTTTATACTTCATTATGTGTATGGCATTTTGATTTGGTATGATATGTTTTCTCATTATAAGTATTCATTTTTGTATCTAATGTTATAGTCAGAGTGCTGCCTCATTTTTCTTAAGGAGGGTCTCCTGAAAAGTATCAGCCTCAGGCTCTACGAAATTTGGATCTGCTCGTGGGAGAAAAAAAAATTCTCATCCTGGTCTATTGGGATAAATCCAGTGCAACTTTCAACAACTCAGAATATATTGTTAGGGTTAGTGTCATGTTTAAGTAACTGAGAACTTGTGCTGTGGCATCCAGTAGACTAAGGTTACTATCTAATCCTGCAATTTAGCCCCTCTGTGATCCTAAGAAAGGAGCCTTGGTTGCCCCCGTTGGATTAAATGTTGTACTGTTAATGACAAAGCCGATGGTTCAGGTACATCAGCCACTCCAAGGGAAGAAAGATGAGGCTGTTTATTCCCATAAAGATTTCCAGCCTAGAAAGCCCTCCATAAGGTGGTCTCTGGCAGTCAGACGCGACTCGGTGGCAGTGGTTTTGGGTGGGTGACCATTAGGAGTTGTCCAAATTTTCAGCCTCTTAAGCCATCTATGAAACTCGATCATTTTTACTGAGGATTAGATTACACTATACTTAGGTATATATATGCTACACCCATAAATATGACAGGGGGATAGAAAGATGCATGCATACACAGATCAGTACACAAGTATAACTTAGTGAGAGGCGCATCACCAAGCACACAGAGTGCCCTCCCTATAAAGCCGTTAGGCAAACTTGCACCCAGGAAGCGTTCTACTTGGGTGATGACTTTCAAGTTAGTTACTTACTTTGGTCTTAGAGGCTTCCTTTTTTAATGATTGGGGGAAAAAAGGAAATCATTGCAGGTCTAGTTTATTTTCTTCCATGTATACTTACCAGGGTCGCGGTAGGTTGTGCAAGTTGATAAATTGTGTTTATTTATTGGCAAGGCTGCAACAAATAACATGCAAATGATATGCAAAATGACATACACATTCACATCAATGACTCCGCCACTTATGGTAATAGCACTCTGGCCCTGCTCTGCCTCTGATTGTGGCCGCGTTGTTGTTCCATAAGTATCGATCGCACTCGACTTTTGCTGATGCAGCCAGACAGTTTGTCAGGAGCTCGGCCAAAGAGTCCCATCCCTTCAGTTTAATCTGTCCTTCATTCACCTCCTACATTTGTATGAGGACTTGCATCTTCAGGATTTGGCTCCAATCATATTACATCATTAAATTATTGTTGCTCTTCTAAGTATTCAGATTGCCTGTGTTGACGTTCAATAAGACTTTCACTTGGGCCTCCAAATGTAACAATATATAGACTGTGCGATATAGCCAAATTATTCCGTATCACCTGGAGAGGATCTATTCTAAATAGTCTTAGTGCTAGCATCTGCCAGTCAACACCAGCCCTTCCTTCCGAGCACTCATCATGTGAGGTGACGTATTCCCTCAGCACGTTGATGGGCCTGGATCAGCCTCCCTCTCCATGATAAACATGTCTGGATGTGACAATCATTTCTTACCCTGGGACGGCAATGATGATGATGTGATTTCCAGGGCCCTGCTCTGGATGTATGAGTAACAAACCCATGATCCATCATCCACAATAAACTGTCTTCGTGTAGGTATTAATTTAGTCTTATGTAATATATAGAAGCGATTTGTTGGCTGGCAAGCAGTAAGCATGTGTTTAAGCAGGCCAAACATATTTGGGCCTCTCCTACACATCTCTCTAACTTGATCGCATGCACCATGCATATTGATTGCTGCTTCATATTGGCGGCTATTTTCTGAAATGCTTTTTCATGGTCTTTATTACAGCACAATGCTGTTGTGGAGAAGAAATGGAGGGTGGCTATGGCTAAACACACCGGGGTTTTCAAGCACCTTAATTCACTGAGCAATCAGGATAAAGAATAGGGTAAATGGGAAGGTTTATTTCTTTCTCTCTCTCTCTTTAATGGTTTGTGAATGGATGCTAATTTTCATGGGCTATTTATTAACCTGAATTTGAGACTCTTAGAGATATGTTCAAACCTTAAGAGGGCCAAAGAGTTTAATTTATGCCTTAAGAAGCAGGCTAGATATATAAAATGGCAGCCTCCTCTTTTATTTAATTTACCCACAGTAAAATAGAATCAAGCCACATATGTAAATATGCCCAAATATAAAAATAGAGTAGGCCGCATTTATAACTTTGAATTTTTAGTAGTCATTTTAAAACTGTTTCTTAAACCTTGCATCCATTCTAAGAACATATTTTATTCAACTCAATTTATCAAAAAATATTTTTATTTCTCTACGTAGAAAATGCATGGGAAAACTATCTTAATGTGATCTATTTAAGTTTAATGTACTTATTAATGTAATAAAATAGCACAACCTTTTTTTGTTGCACTAAGTCTAAGAAATCTGAAGGAGGCCTGGTGGCATAATGACTAAGGGTTTGACTGCTAATTGAAAAGTCAGTGGTTCAAACCCAACAACTTCTACACAGGAGAAAAGGCCTATCAATCTTCTGTCACACAGGGCCAAGATGAACCAGAATCAACTCAACACATCCCCGCCACGACCAGAAATTTAGTGTGGAATTTCTGTGCAGATCGCAGCTCGATTCTACGGAGCCACGTTCTGGGTGCTCCAGAGCTGCATGTAGGTACAGGCCACCATGTTGGGCCTGCGGCACTAGATCCCTGTGGACAGTCTCCCAAGCAAGTTCCAGCCATCAAGTCTTTCTTTTTATCCAAGAAGAATAGAGGAAATGCTCTAAACGTGACTTAAGAACAATGCCTGTATGGACTATGTGAGTACTGAACTATCAACGTGGAACCACACGTTCTAGTGCTGTCTTCATCACGATTTAGAGCAGTGATGGAACCCCATGTTCTCATCTACGAAAAGAGGCCCATGCGGTTAACCAGGTCCTAGCATCCTTTCAAGTGCGAAATTATATTGTTTTCTTTTCACATCGACCTTCTCTTTCAGAGAAAGACCCCAAGGAGCCCTTGCTTCGGCTGCTACGATTGGCTGTGTTTTAATGTTTTTAGTGGAGTCTGCCCACTTCTTCCTTGGAGATTCTGTTTCTCAGCTGGATGGATCTTATAAACCCATTAAACCAGATCCACTGCCGCAGAACCTGTTCTGATTCTTCATGACGGAACAGGACAGAGCAGCACTGTCGCATAAGGTCTCCAAAGCTGTAATCTTCATGGAAGCAAACGTCCACGTATTTCTCTCATGAAGTAGCTAATGTGCTCACATTGAAAGCCATCAAATGCTTAAGCACTGCTCCACCAGGCCTCCAGTGACTCTCATACTCAGGAATTTTTTCCCCCTATTCTCTATTTCCTTTATGTTTTCGATCTGTGTACTTAATCCCTTCAGTCTCCCCCGTGATTTCTTGGCCCTTGTTGACCATTTTCTTGCTTTCTTGACGATCTAGGTAGGAAATTACTGTGTCTCTCCCCTTTCAGCTTCTCCTTCTCCAGCCACGCGTTCTCCACGCACTCACTTCCGGGCAGCTCCCCTCATCCACCAGGGCTTTCCTCATTTTTCCTGGGTGTCCTTTGTGCCCCTACTCATGAGAGAAGGCAATGATGTTTGGGCAAAATCTAACCCCAACCCACATCTTTTGTTTCTCCTTTGTCCCCCACAGAGAGGAGACAGCTTGTTGGATAGTGGAGGAGAAGGAATAGGGATTGCTGCTTATGCCTCCCTTCTGTTGCCCAGGATTCCATGGAGAATTGCAGTGTTTCTAAAGCTTCCTTACAAACTCTGCCGTTCTCAGTCTGTGTTCTCCAGAGAACACCTTCTCTGTTTTCATCCACAACAAAGACTTCCACGGTGTTACTGAGCCTGCTAATAAGGGTAGGAGGTTGTGCCTCTAGGCCTGAGTTAGCCAATACGTTGATCACCCGTCACTTAGGACATGAAGCTCTTGTGGCGTCGTGGTTAAAGTGTTTCACTGTTTAAAGTTTGGCAGCTCTAATCCACCAGTCACTGTGTAGGAGAAAGATTTGGTTGTCACCTTTGGTAACGATTACAGGCTTGGAAACCCAATGGAACAGCTACACTCTCCTCTGTGTGAGCACTGTGAGTTGGAATTGACTGGGCGGCAGTGGGTTTTGTTTTGCTTTGATCACGCACACACTACTGACCAATCGCAACCAAAAGAGATGACAGTTTGGCCCATCCCACCAGCACCAAGAAGAAAGATCTGGCAATCTGCTCCTATAAAGAGATTACAGCCCAGCAAACCCTATGGGGCCGTATTACTCTGCGACAAATTCCATCAGGTGGAAACCAGTCTCTGCTTCTTTTTTGAAGTAGCATGTGGCAGTGAGCACTGGAAATGTGGCTGCAGGACTGAGGAAATGAATTCCCAGTTTAGCTTAATGTTAATTCATTTAAATCTAAAACCAGATACCTGATTTCACCGTTGGAAAACATTCAAGAATGCCGAACAAGTTTGGTATGTAAATTTGCTTTTCAATCTGCAAATTTTATGAAACCTATATACAGATCAAATAATTTTGAGAAAAATTTAGCATCCTAATTGGGATAAGGAGCCCTGGTGGTGTAGTCGTTCCTTGCTGGGCTGGGTGCGACCTGCAAAGTCCACAGGTTGAAACCACCAGCAAGTCCATGGGAGCAAGACAGACCTTTCTACTCGCTTCACCAGTTACAGTCTTGGCAGCTCGCAGGGGCAGCTCGATCCTGTCCTAGAGGGTCATTGTGATTCAGCATCAATTAGATGGTAGTGAGTTTGGTTTGGTTTTATAGCTGCAAAATATATACAAAAATGTACTGGCTTAATATACTTTTAAAAATTATTGCAAGTATTTAACAAGTTAAAATATTATTCTGAATATGTGAGCTTAAATATACTCTTAATATACTTAGCAAGCTATTAAACAATATACTAAATACACTATTAAAATTTGTTGTACTTCTTAACTTTTTAATATGTCCATTAGTAATTTTTAATTACATATTTGGCTTTCTACTGGACAATGCTTCTCTAAGTAAAACTTCTCTTGATATCTGAATTTTCTTTTAAATTTCTATCACTCAACTGCTAAGGGCTCTGAATTCCATGTGATGCTCACAACAACTAAAGATGATGTTATTTTCATTCTAAGAATCAGAGTCTCAGAAACATTAAAAAAATTTACAAAAGCTACTTACTTATCTATCCAGACTTCGTAAATGTCAGTGCTCAGAGCTGTATTCAGGCAACATTGGCTCATTTAACAACCTATATTCTCTTTGGGGCACTATGCTTCTCAACCCTGATATTCATATTCTGATCACATCAGCCTTGAACATATCAGATGGCCATATCAGACACCCATGACTATGCCCATCATATGTCATTTCTGACATCTAAAGCATTCATAAGAATGTCTTATTTTTTCTTACAACGTTTTTACATTTACAGTCTACACTTTGTTGTTGTTGTTTTCGAAGAAGAAGCTCATAAGTGAGTAACAGCACCAGAATTCAGGATTTTCTTTTTGACAATGGAGTTGTTAACTAAAAGCTTAGCTGTCTGAACTCCCAGTGGCTCCTTGGGAGAAAAGACCTGGGATCTGTTCCCATAGAGAGTACAGCCTAGGGAACCCTGTGGGGGGCTTGTTTGTTTGTTTGTTTGTTAATCATTTTATTGAGGGCTCATACAGCTCTTATCACAATATATACATATATCCATTGTATCAAGCACATTTGTACATGTGTTGCCATCATCATTTTCAAACATTTTCTTTCTACTTAAACCCTTGGTATCAACTCATTCTCCACCCCCCTCCCTCCATCATGAACCCTTGATAATTTATCTATTTTCGTCCACGTCTTACACTGATTGATGTCTCACTTCACCCACTTTTCTGTTGCTATCCCCCTGGAAGGGGATTATATGTAGATCATTGTGATTGGTTCCCCTTCTCTCCCCCCACCTTCCCCTTCCCCTCCTGATATCACTACTCTCATTATTGGTCCTGGAGGGCTTTATCTCTCCTGGATTGCCTGTGTTTCTAGCTCTTATCTGTACCAGTGTATATTCTCTGGTCTAGCCAGATTTGTAAGGTAGAATTTGGGTCATGAAAGTGGGGGATTTTAGCATTAAAGAACTAGAGGAAAGTTGTATGTTTCATTGGTGCTATACTGCACCCTAACTGGCTCGTTTCTTCCTTGTGACCCTTCTGTAGGGGGGTGTCCAATTGTCTACAGTTGGATTTTGGGGCTTCACTCACACTCTCCTTCGTTCACATTGATATGATTTTTTATTCTGGGTCTTTGATGCCTGATCCCATAGACACTTCATGATCATGCAGGCTGATGTGCTTCGTCCATATGGGCTTTGTTACTTCTCAGCTAGATGGCTGTTTGTTTATCTTCAAGCCTTTAAGACCCCAAACCCTATTATATCTTTTGATAGTCAGGCAACATCAGCTTTCTTCACCACATTTGCTTATGCATCAATTTGGTCTTCAGTGATTGTGTCAGGAAGGTGAGCATCACAGAATGCCAAGTTATTAGAACAAAGTGTTCTTGCATTGAGGGAGTACTTGAGTAGAGGCCCAATGTCCATCTGCTACCTTAATACTTAACATAGATCTATTTCCATATCATTATATATACATATATTTACATATGCATATGCCTATATTTAGACTTCTATAAATGTCTTCTGCCTCCTAGTCCTTTCCTCTATTCCCTTTTACCTTCCTCTTATACCACTATCATCTCAGCCTGCATTCGGGTGTCAGTAATTCCTCTTGGCTACATTGCCCTTGATCAAGCCCGACCAGGATAAGATCTGCCTGTGAGATCACTGAGATTGCACCAACTCAACAGCAACATGTTCAGTGTTTTGTTTTATTTGGTTGGGCTTTTTTGGTTGGTTTGATGCTTATGCTGAGAGCTATTGAATGTGCATGGTATTTGTGTGAAGGGAGAGGAAGTTGAAAATGGTAGAAAGACCAGAGTGGAAGCAGGTGAAGGAAAAAGGGAGTTTCCTGAAAGAGACAGGAAGACAATCTTCCTATGATTTGGAATGTGGAAATAAGGCGGGGAGCGCAGTAATCCTGCTTAACAATCAACTGTTGGCAGATGTTTTGAATGTTCTTCTAAGCTAGTCTTTTCCACACTACATTCATGAATTAGGAAATCAAATGAATGGCTCATAATCAGTATGTTAGAAAGAGAAATAGAATGCAAGAACCACTTTTAGTATGTAGCTTGTGCAAGTCAGCTAAGTGCCATTTTCTAACACTATTATCTCAGTCACTCATATATAAGGACCCATGCATCAATGAGAATTTTGTTTCTTACTATAAATAAGAATAGAAAAAAAGTAACTTGGAAAGCACTGGTGTCCACCAGCAGGGAGTCTGTAGTCATACATTATGTCACACCAGCTCTGCACCAGTGTGGCAGGGAGGCTGTTTCTTCCAGTAAACCTTCTGACTGTACTGGATCAATCAAGCTGACTGCTGCAGCCAATTCCACAAGGCATAGAATTGTCTCAAGCGGTCCAAGAAGATGTCAGTCAGGATGATGTACAGTCAGTTATGTAAGTCCACACCTTGAGTTCACATTTCAATATAAAGTTCCCTCCCCTCCCCTTGATTACTTCATCATTTTTTTTAACCTTCTGAAACTTAGAGGGAAAGAAATTAAGCTCTGCCAGCAAAGCCCTGTGTATAGGACACAGCACTGAATAGACAATGGGAAGGATAAAAGATATATGTGCCTTTTTTTATCTGCCTGGTACTACAGAGTGAGTGCTTTCCAGGGGCAAGGCTTAACTCAGGTTACGATGGGGCATAATCATAATAGTGAATATAAAGTTCCTCATATTCAAGGGGAAGCTGACCAAACCTAAAAATGACATGGAATTCCTGTTTAGCAAATGATCAGAGGTAACCTGACTAAGTGCCATTTTAGTAAAGAGATAGGGGGAAAGCCCTATTGGATTGATTAGGCTAAGGGATTGATTGTGCACAGAGAAACAGAGGAATGGGGAGTGTAGACACTAAGTTTGATTTTGAAGAAGAAACACAATATATGATGAATGGACAGGGATGTTCCTTTTGTATTATTAGGGATTTATCTAGATGGTAAGGGTTTGATGTAAATGTGATGGAGAGAGCTGATGGTGCCCGGCTATCGAAAGATATAGCATCCGGGGTTTAAAGGCTTGAAGATAAACAAGCAGCCATCTAGCTGAAAAGCAACAGAGCCCACATGGAAGAAGCACACCAGCCTGTGTGATCATGAAGTGTCTATGGGATCAGGTATGAAGCATCAAAGACCCAGAACAAAAAATCATATCGATGTGAATGAGGGGAGAGCAGAGTGGAGACCTAAAGTCCATCTGTAGGCAATTGGGCATCCTCTCACAGAAGGGTCACAAGGAAGAGATGAGCTAGTCAGATGCAGTATAGCGCCGACAGAATATACAACTTTCCTCTATTTTTTTTAATGCTTTTTCCCTCCAAATAGCATAACCCCAATTCTACCTTACAAATCCAGCTATACCAAAGCATGTACACTGATACAGAGAAGAGCTGGAAACACAGGGAATCCACGACAGATAAACCCTTCTGGATCAATAATGAGAGTAGCAATACCAGGAGGGGAAGGGGAAGTTGGTGGGGAGAAAGTGGGAACTGATCACAATGATCAACATATAGCCCCCTCCCAGGGGGACAAACAACAGAAAAGTGGGTGAAGGGAGATAGCAGTCAGTGTAAGACATTAAAAAAAAAAAAAGATAATTTATAAATTATTAAGGGCTCATGAAGGAGGGAGGGAAGGAGTGGAAAATGAGCTGATACCAAGGGCTCAAGTAGAAAGAAAATGTTTTGAAAATGATGATGGCAACATATGTACAAATGTGCCTCACACAATGGATGGATGTATGGATTATGATAAGAGCTGTAAGAGCCCCCAATAAAATCATTTTTAAAAAACTGGGAGGAAGCTCTAGAAACAAGGATTTGTCTCCTTATTCTTTATTTTCTCCTTATTCCTTAGCCTGCTTTCCATTTTATTCATTATTTGAGGACTAAAGTGCAAATTGTCTCCTGAATGAACAAGTATAAAAGTCACTTGCTCCCTCATCTTTCTTCCACTCGCCCCTCCTAACTGATAATTAATTCTGTCCTCCTGGTAAGCAAAAGGCATCTGTCCTGGAAACTTGGGAGGGCGTTGGGCCACTGGATTCCAGGTGTTGAGGGGATGCCTATGACCCATCATTCCAATTCACTTGAAAGGCCAAACTATATCCATCTATCTGATTCGACTACCACTCACTATATGAATTGTCCTTGGGTTTTGCCCCCACTCTAAGATTGACTTGGGTGGTAAAACAAAATGGAAGTTCATTTGACAACTCTTTCATCTTGATCTTTCTTCCTTCCCTGCCACCTATCCACATTCATTGCGGCCACAACATACTCAGTACCTAAACACACCCTCAGAGCAGGTCACCATACTTTTTAACCTGTCGTGTAACTGTTCTAGCGTTGGTCAGGGACAGGGGCTACTCTTAACAAAACTATAGGGATGACTTAAGAGAAAAATAGAAAGTGGTGTTGGGTGCTACACATCTTGTGAAGCTCCGTGGAAACACCAAAGGGTGGGATCTCAGAAAGGGAAGCACTTATGAAAGTGTGAGCGCTCTGCCAACAAGGTCCCACTAACTGCCTGTCCAGTCAGTGATGCCACAATCTCAGTGCTAGCACATCTCACGTGGTCACCCTTCCTTGCTTTGGATGATTTTGATGACTGATGTAGCTAAAAAACTCTCTCTCCGTTGGAACAACATAATACTACCACAACTTAACAATACTGAAAAAACCAACCATCAAACTACTCTTTAGTGACTACTCACTATATGTCAAAATGTGGCTAAAGCCGTTTACAAGAATTATGTCATGAGAATAAAAGAAACCCTATTTCACATCTATGGTAGGCAGAATATTGGTCCTCTCAAAGATGTCCATATCTTAATCCCCAGAACCTGTTGCTATGCTATATGAAATGGAAAGAAAAAGAAATTAAGATTGAAAATGGAATTAATTATCCTGGATGATTGGAGCGGAAGGCACTATCATTGCAAGAGTCTTTCAATGAAGAAGAGGGCAAAAAGAGAGGCAATGGCTTTGAATCTAGAAAAAGCAGGAACTAACAAATGCGGACAACCTCTGGTAGCTGCAGAGAGAGAAGAAATGTGTTTTTCCCTAGTCCCTCCAAGAGCAACACAGTGCTCACCTAACCCTTTGACTTTAGGCTGCTGAGATCCACTTCAGACTCCTAACCTCCAATACAATGGAATAATACATCTGCAGTATTTTAAGCTACTAAATATATAGCAATCACGTAGCGCAGCAATGAACACAGATTCAGCAAAATCCCTGGCAACCTCTCTATGGACAATCGTATCCTCCATCTTCAGGTGACAAGAACTAGATGGCACCCAGGTGCCAACACTGAACATTCTGATCAAGCGCACGACAGAAGACTCCTGACAAAGAGAGACACAAGTGGGACAACACTGCAACTTTGTAAAGAATCTAGGTTTCCAGGACCAAGCCTGCAGCTCTGGGTTGCTCTTCAATCCTTGAGTTGAAACAACCCCTCAAAGTCACCTGCACACCAAGTAACAGGTTAGCCCAAAGAGCAAAGGTTCTCATCCCCAAGTAGTGCATTTCTTTAAACATATACAGGTCAAGAGTGCTTCAAAAAGTTTGTGGGAAGACAAATTAAAAGGCAATGGGTCACTTCCATGAGATTTTGAAGCCACCCTGTACATGACCAAAGGATCAGCAGCTATTTCAAAGTGTAGATGAGAAGGCTGAGACAGAAAATTTAGGTCAATGGACGTGAAACCAGAACAGGAACAAAGAGGATGTTGACGCAATGGGGAGATGGCATCCAATCGTTACGTCTAGAAACTGTGTCATGGGACCAGAGTTTGCTGTGTATGGGCTGGAATCAACTCTGTGGCAGTGGTTTGGCTTGCTGTGTCTATTTTCACCCAAAAAAATTTTAAATATAATATTGGAAATGCCATAATAGGTTTTCTTTGCAACCAACGATTGTACCCTGCTTCTTACGTTGTCCCCAGGTTAAACATCCCCAGGGCTTACTAGCTAATCCTGGTTTACACACACAGCTAAGTATAAAGGAATATGGTGTTTGCATTCCTTTGGATTGGTGGGTATTAAATGCCATATATTTTATACCCAAGAGGACAGTTTCCCAAAGTAGTCACTTTAGGATTCATGATATATTTCTCAATGCTGTCATTGCGCCCAGTCTTTTAGAACTTCACTTTAGAATTTTACCCCCAAACAACAACAAAAGCAAAATGAAGTGTTATTACTCTATAGTCAGATATTTCTTTTACTTTTAAACCTCATTTCTCAACCAGAGATATATTAGATGGGAAGGAATGAGGGAAAGGTTTCAAAACATTCATGGAGAAATGAAATGAAAAGATAATGAGAAATTTCCACATTTTTTGAAGCTCTCTCACATCACTTAACTTTATAGCTTTCTTATTCACCTTACTTATCTCAGAAAGAATTTTGACTATTTAAAATAATTTGTCAGGCTGACCTTTGGTATCACCAAAATTATGCAAAACAATGTATGCCAAATGTGCTGTAAGCAAGATTTTCCCTAAAGGAAATTCCAAAACACTTTTGAGCAAGAGGCGATAGACTTAAACCTGGGTAAAGACTCAGCTATTCAAGGAAAAGCCAAAGTGTATGGTTATCAAGTGCTTCTTAAAAGGAAAACAACAAACATCTATTGAATACAAAACTTAAATACACTTCTGTAGTCTCAATGGAAGCGTTTTGTTTTTCTTCCATGCTTAAAACAGGAGGCTTACCTGTCCTCTCCTCAAACTGCATCTTCATTCTACAGAAAGACAATCTCTCCCTCACTCCCCAGCCTCCAATCATGCAAAAACAAGTAAATGAAAAGGGATTGGGATAGTACTGGAACAATCCTACTATATACGAAATTATATGTGGGCCCTGTGTGACTTACTCAGGGCACTGAGAGTTTGGGGAGAGAAGTAGTGGCCTCTCACTGTCTATATGATGGGTTGGTTTTTTTTGGTGTGGTTTCTAAACATGTTGATCCCCAAACCGTAACCAACCTAATAACTCTCGACACTCCATCACTAATAAACTTGGTAATGGATGCTTCTCTCTCTCCACATTTCATAGGTTTTGCCCAGGTTGCCAATGAATGTGAAATGTGCTCTGCATTTACATCCCACAACCCCCTCTGTTTTTCCTTGTTCCTTTTTAAGTTATAGTCACTAGAGAGGCTTGATATGTTTCTCTTATCTCACTAAGACATCTGAGACTGATCCATAGTAACTGAATAATCAATTAATTCTCCTGCAGAGTTCCATTTACATAATGAAAATGCAACACATGCTGATATTTTATACAAGTCCTTTTGGGTCGTCTAGACTGATAATATATGGTGTGTTGATTGAGGGGGAAAGCCTAATGGATCTTCTGTTGTTGAAGCTGCAAAATTACAATTAAAGTAAAATGACAGAAGCAAGCATCTACTGGATTCATTTCTATTTCTCTTTAATGGAGGGTTCTCACTGGCTGGCCAGATTAAGGCTCTGCTCTCATTTGAACAAAAGGGCATGTGATATGTGGTTGTTGATGTTCACAGTACTAGGGCCAAAATCAGTTCTTCCCTGTTTGTAAACATCACCAAGTGCAATACTGAATCCCACATCCTTTCCATGACGTCATCCCTTCATTGATGATGCCGTGACCTCTGAACCTGGAGATGGGAACAAGTTGAGGCAGAGGTTAGATCAAAGGCCTGAAAATTAAGACTCCAGTGGTCTGCACAGTCCTGTAGGGAAAATAAGACTTCCTGTGGGGAAAATAATCCCAATTCTTCTGTCTTAATTTATGCGATTGGATCATGTGTTAGGATCATTGAGTTGTCTAGAGAAATAAAACCAGTGACATCCATATATGTATAAGAAAGATGTTTATATCAATAAGGCATCCCAATACACTCCAAGTCAAGTCCATGGGTCCCCTGCCAGCCAGAGCCCTCTTCAGACTCACATAACTGCTGGTCAATGATGCTGAAAGATTAAGTAGGAGGCAGGGATATCACAGACTGGCGGGTGCAGGATCAGTGGATTCAAGTTTAGTGGGAGCATGTTGGGGTGTCAATAGCTCCCAGGTTGGCTTACAGGGTCAGGGGTCAAAAAGGGGCCACCCCCAGAGGCAGAAACAGAGTCTCAGTAAAGAAGAAGGTAAAGAGACAACAGAGGGAAAACGTTTCACTGTCTCTCTTGTAAAAAGGCCACACCTCCCAGAAGGCATCACCAGGCTGTGATCTGATTGATAAGTTAGAATCCACCCCTCCCTACACTTTCACACAGGTGCAAGTTGACATAAAATATAACTACCACAATCATCATTAAAAATTTTTACTAGGGCAATAGCATCTAAAGAAAGTAGAGGAAAATGGTTAAACTCACAGGCTTTGAATTTAGACTGTGAGGATCATAATACCACCAACATGATTTGATAACTGTGAGACATAGAACAAGATACTCAACTTCTTTGAGTCCTGGGTTCCTCACCTGTAAACAGAAATAATGTTACTGTTCACTGCATAGTATTGTTGCCAAATTCAAATGAGCTAATATCTGTTGTGGTTGCTAGGTACCAATGAGTTGATTCCAAATCATAATGCTATGGACAAGAGAACAGGACATTGCCCTGCCCGGCATCATCCTCACAATCATTGTTAGATGTTCGCTCATTGCTGGAACCACTGGGCTAACCTATCATGTTCAGGGTCTTCCTCTTTCCCTCAGACCCTCTACAATATACTTTATGGTAGCCTTTTCCAGGGATTTGTTTCTCCTGATAACATGTCTGTGTTAGTCTGGGTAGACTAGAAAACAAATTCATAGTCACACATATGTGTATAAGAAAGAGCTTTATATACAAGAGCAACTGAATATTGAGAAAACATCCGAGCCAAGTCGAGATCAAGTCCATATGTTTGATATTAGTCCATATGTCTGATACCAATCTATAAAGTCCTATTCAGATTCATGAAACACATGCAATGATGCTGAATGCAGGAAATCACAGGCCAGTGGGTGGGAAGACTTGTGGATCCAGTGGCATTGTAAGCCTCTCAGTGCTGGCAAGCATTTCCACATGGTTCCTCCAGTTCCCAGGGCATGCAGTCAATAAGCATGTCAATAAGCCATGTGTCTTGTCAGTAGAGCATTTGTCAGGGAGTGCACCCATAAAGAGTGTCTCCTGCCTCCAAAGAGGAAACACAGGAGTTCCCAGAATCCTCAGGAGAGGGCCATGCCCACACAGACGTCCCATTGGCTATAACCCAACCGACAAGCGAGACTCCACCATTCACTCTTAATCCTCTCAAGCCCCAAATTGACACCAGATTATGTAACTACCACAATGTCCAAAGTACATGAGATGAAGTCTCATCATCCTCACTTCAAGGAGTATTCTGGCTTCTTTCCTTTAAAAACAGATTTGTTTGTTCTTCTGGCAATCCATGCTAATTTTAATATCCTTTGCCAACACCGTAATTCAGATGTATTCATTTTTCCACAGGTTTCCTTGTTATTATCCAGGTTCACATGCAAATGAGGTCAGTAAAAATAATTATTAACTCCTCAGAATAAATTTTCAATAAATGGTGGTGCAGCATATTAAGCTCTGGGCTGCTAACTGGATGATTGGAGTGCCCAGCCTATCACCCATTCTGCTGGAGAAAGATGAGGTTGTCTGTTCCCAGAAAGATCTAGAACAGTGGTTCTCAACCTTCCTGATGCCACGACCCTTTCATATAGTTCCTCATGTTGTGGCGACCCCCCAACCATAAGATTATTTTTGTTGCTACTTCATTACTGTAATTTTGCTACTGTTATGAATCAGGTGACCCCTTTGAAAGGGTGGTTTGACCCCCAAAAGGGTCACAACTCACAGGTTGAGAACCGATGAAAAGCATCAGAAACCCTGTGGAGCAATTGTATTATTTCCTATAGGATTGCTAAGAGTCAGAATTGACTCAAAGGCAGTGGGTTTTATGATACTAAAAAGAGAGACTCTGCAGCTTATTGATGAAGTGCTGGACGTCTAACTATAAAGCTGGTGGTTCAAACCAACCCAGTCACGCCACAGAAGTAACACCTACTTCCATAGAGATCCTAGCCTTGCCAACTCTATACTGTGACACAGGGTCACTATGAGTTAGAATCAACTCAATGACAACAGCCTGATTAGTAAAAAATATACTTTGGAAACAACAAAGACCTTGTTCTTGGCCTTGTAGGTAGGGGACTGTATCTAGAGGGGGAGAGCTGGTGTACATCTGAGAAGATGATCAAAATAGCATAGTTAAAATCAGGAACAAACGACAAAAACATGGGTGAAGGGAAGGCAGCAGACAGTATAAAATGTGAAAATAAAAATAATTTATAAATTATCAAGGGTTCACAAGGGTGAGAGGGGAGGGGAAAAAAGAGGAGCTGATACCAAGGGCACAAGTAGAAAGAAATGTTTTCAAAATGATGATGGCAACATATGTACAGATGTGCTCGATACAATTGATGTATGGACTATTATAAGAACTATAAAAGCCCCCAATAACATGATTTATTAAAATAAAAAAAGATCAGCACTGGTGGCACACACAATGGCTTTTTTATCCCACAGCATAGAATCCTCGCATGAAGATAAGAACAGAGCTAGACTAGACTATGTATCCCAAGACTATAAACAGATTCTCAAAATGTCCCGATTATGAGTAGATTGACACCTATTATTTGATATTGGCTATGTTTATTGGTTTTGTGCCCTAATTGATGATCAATATAACACTTTGAGTGAGCACACTATCTTCCTTCCATACATGCTAAAGTCTCGGATATTATGGCTTGAGAAAAATAAATAATTAAGCCAAAAAATCAACCAAACCCACTGCCATTGACTCAGTTCTGACTCAGAGCAACCCTATGGACGCCATGAGACAGCAGAACTGTCTCGTTGGGTTTCCAAAGCTGTGAGTCATTGGGTAACAGAGGGCCTCCTCTTCCTCCTGCAGAGAGACGAGTGGAATTCAACTACGGACCTTGCAGCTCAATGCATAACCCACTCTGCCACCAGGACATGAATAAGAGTCTAGAAACTTTCTTTTGAACTTGTACTTGCTAGTGAGTACCTGTAGCTTCACTGACAATGAATTTCAAGGAACCTCTCAGGATAGAAGGATACAGTAGTATAAAATGGGAAACTGGGCCACAAAAACATTCCAGATTTCTTAGGAACAACTGGGTGATTTTTAGAACTCGGGATCTAGCTGAGGTTGTAAGCATGCAGGGACCATGGCCTGCAGGAACCTACGGCCCATCGAAGAGACACCTGGAAGCTGCCGCGTTCTCTCCTCAGGGAGATGGTCTCAAGCGTGGCAAGCAAGCTAGAACGGGCTTAGTCACAGCCCTTTACAGTCTTCACAGAGATACCTTGTTCCCTAAGTCCAAACACGTTTCCCTGACTTCATGGAGGCTAGATGCTTAACAATATTATGTGGAACTTTAAAAAATCATTTTACTGGGGGCTCTTACAGCTCTTACCACAATCCATTCATCCATTGTGTCAAGCATATTTGTACATGTCTTGTCATCATCAATTTCAAAACATTTTCTTTCTACTTAAGTCCTTGGTATTGGCTCATTTCTCCCTCTCTCCACCCCCAACCCTCCCTCCCTCATGAACCCTTGATAATTAAAAAAATTTTTTTTCATGTTTTACATCGACTACTGTCTCCCTTCACCCATTTTTCTGTTGTTCTCCCCTAGAGGGGGTGTTATATGTCAATCATTGTGATCGGTTCCTTCCTACCCCCTCCCCCCCTTCCTCTGGCCCTCCTGGTATGGCTACTCTCATTATTGGTCCTGAGGGATTTATCTGTCCTGGATTCCCTGTGTTTCCAGTTCCTAACTGTATCAGTGTACATGCTCTGGTCTAGCCAGACTTGTAAGGTAGAATTTTTGTTGCTCAAAATAGGGATCAAATAAATAACTTAAAATTTTTTGACAATCTGGGCAAAGTAGAAAACTTCGTTGTAGGGTTTCCAAGGCTAAAATCTTTATAGAAACAGACTGTCTCGTTTTCTCTCACAGAATAGCTGGCAGGCTTAAACTAGCCTTTTCACCACTGCACTACCAGAAATTTGCCAATAACCTGAATCAAACATGACTCTCAGGGATCTTTAAGAGTAACTTATTCAACTCAGAGTTAAATATTGTCGGCCAGGCCAGGAGAAATGTAGCTTTTCTTTTTCCTCACAGGGAAGGAAAGGTTAATTTTTTTTCTATTAAAACCAAATGAATAAAGTTCCAAATATTAATTGTGTCTACTAGCAAAAGGACCAGACATTTCCTCTGGTCAGGATGGTTGTCTGTCCTGGCCAGGGGCTTGGTCAGTCTACTCTGCACACCCTTGAGCACACAGAAAGAGGCTTAATGAGAGTGGGCCACATGGAGGAGCCCGTTCTCCAGCTGTGGCTTCCCCTGGATCGAGCGGACCCCCCAAAGGAATGCTAACTGGAGGTCTCTCGCCTACACTCTGCTGGTCCAGGCTGATAACCAGTTGAAGGCAGCCCGGCAGCAATAAGATACTGAGTCACATTTCACTGTGTGGGGGAGTCAAGAGCTTGAAAGAAGAAATTCTTTTTCTTTCCTCAGGGAAGTCAGTAGCAGGAGGCTCCCTTCCCCGGAAGCCTTCCACAGAGTTCACGCATGTATAGGTACTCCCACCAGTAAGTGCCAGCTACGTACAGCCAACCCCTTGGCATCAGGTCATTCCTCCTCATAGTAACCCTACATAGTAACCCTACCCCTTGGGTTTCTAATGTTGAGAACTTTACTAGCCAGGAGTAATCCACTATGCCAGCAGGGCTCCCACCAATTACATAGACTATAGCACAGCAGGACCAGCCAGGGGTTCCGAAAGCACCAAGAGAGGCTGAACAGAAAATGGGCTTGTTCTTCCCACACTATTCCTCTTCTGAGTCCTCATCAAACACACGTAGCCCCGGCCAGGCAAAGGGATGGAGGTTTCCCAAACGCAGAGTGATGGAGAAAGTGAAGATGTTTCAAAACAGACCACATCCCCTGCCCCTTATTTCAGGATTCTCAAGCCTCATTTTGGGCTAGTTTTAAAGTGAGGGAGAATGGGAAATTTGCATCTAGACTATTGTGAAATAGAAAAAAATGTGAAACCTAAAAGTGCCCCCAAACAGCAGTGTTCCCCAAGATGATAATGGCCTAAAAATATAAATAAAGCAAACAAAGAAAACAATATATAAATAAAGCAGTGTTTAATGATTGTACCATCAATAGCTTAAGATAGCTTAACGGATTGATTGTCTTGGGTGATTTTAAAATCATACCTCAGTCTTCAAACTCTGAGATTGTTCTTCTCTGAACCGTTTTCATTGCCTCCTATCATTGCCTCATCTTTTATAACAAAAGCATGACAGAAGAGGGGGGGATAAATCAAACTCTATAAAGTTTGTATTTTCAGAATTTTTAAAAATTCATTACCTCTTCTAATTTGCTTCTTAAGTGACCATGTACTTGTAGTGATCAGATAGGATTACAATCAAATGGGGGATGGGGTGGAGACGCTGTATCATCATGCCTATCAATATACTAAATGCAGTTATCCTCATCAGTCAGGTTCAGAGGCCAGTGAGGCCCTGAAGTTTGCTGAGTCAGACGCAGCACATTTAATAAAGGGGCTTGAAAAATAATGCATGATGCTGTTGCTCTACTTCAAAAGAGTAAATGGTGAGGACGTCCCATGCATTAAGTGGAACCATCAATTTCCATAATGTGAGAGGCTCCTGTCCATTGATCCTGCTCTGTTCTACGGACAGAAAGTTGCCTTGCGTTCCCAAAGCAGGGTGATCAGGGACTCAGAGGAGTGGATAGTAGGCATTAAGCTCAACTCTTCGCTCAAACCCTGACGAGATTTTCTGATAACTTCTTTCCCTGAATTTTTTAGCTTGACTGTTTACAAGCAAACCCCTAGATGATGGAAGATGTCAGTGCTCCACTATTTTACATAGGAGGAACTTGCTGCTGATGTTAGGACCATTCAAGTCAGCTTTGACCCATAGCGGCCCAATGCACCACAGAATTAAACCTGCCAGGTCCTGCTCCATCTCGGCAAGCGTTTCTGTGTTTCCCCTGATTGTAGCGACCACTGTGTCAAATGTATGTGAAGGGTCTTCCTTTTTTTCACCGGGCCTCTACTTTACAAAGCAGGATGTTCTTTTCCAGGGACAGGTCTCTCCTGACAACATATCAAAAAATACATGCCAGCGAGTTTTGCCATCCTTGCCTCAAAGGAGCACTCTGGCTGTTCTTCCCAAAGAGATTTGCTTGTCCTGCTGGCAGGCCCCGGTACTTTCACTATCCGTTCTCAGCACCACGATGCCAACATGGGGTTTCTCTGGTCTTCCTTATTCAACATCCACCTTCACATGCACACAAAGCAATGGAAACTGCCAGGGTTTGGGCTCAGGGCGCCTCAGTTCTCAAAGCCACGCCCTTGCTTTAGTATTGTGAAGAGGTCTTGTGTAACAGATGCACCCGGTGCAAAGCAGTTTCTAATCTTTTGAGTGTTGTTTCCATGAGCATTGATTGTGGGTCCAAGCAAGACAAAATCCTTGATAACGCCCATCTTTTCTCTAAGTAGAAACTTAGAGTGTATAAATTCCACTTCTACACTTCTCTATAGTTCATTGCTCTTAAGTAGTGAGCTCACTTCTATAGAACTAGACATATCGCTCTATGACTGTCTCGTGGGAACAACTAAGTGAATGGAAAATGTGCACCCCACAAAGACATGGTCATTTTCACCATCCCAAGGTATAACTAGTCACTTTAGCCTGTAACCTACATGCAGTAACCAGACTCTATAGGGTTTCCTGTATGTGTCATGCATTTTCTTCTTGAGAAGCTCTGAGCAATTTCATATTTTATCATTTTGTTTCTCTAGTCTGGACTGTTGCTGGAGTCTCCTAAGTCATCATAATTTCATCCAACAACATTCAAGAAATGTGTATTTGTTTAATATGGGCTTTGAAAATGTGATGTGAATGAGGTGCAATCTCTGTCCTTAAGGAGTTTACAATCAAATAGGACAGAGCCATGGTGAGATAGTTTATTGTGCCAGCCTGGCCGATAAACACAAGTGGGATTAACTGAAAGGCAGAGAGATAAATGCCTTGGTGAGTCTTTCCTTTCTTGTCTCTCATTCTTTGATCATTGGACCAGTGTGCGGCTACCTTGCTTGTTCTGTGCTTCAATTTAAAGGCTACACTATCTGTGGGACGCCTAGCCTGTGGACTGTGTCGCTGTAAGTTGAGGTCCCTTTAAGACATCTCTGGAGCTAGGGACTGGCAGTTGGTGACCTGGCTGGCAGTTGGTGACCTGCCTTCTGATTGGCTGCTGTGCTGACATAGCCTAGCTCTCTCTATAAATAGAGGAAGATCTGGCAGCAGACTAGACTTGAAGGACTGCTAGTCTCTCACAACTCTCTATCACGGGAGTGAGTTGCATTGAGCCATTTGTAGTGCTTTGTAATTTAACTGTTTATTTCTTGTATTATATATTTCTCTATATATGACTTAACAGTTCATTTCTTGTTCTATATCTAATTATCTTTATAAATAAATATATTAAATTACCAGCAATTTAGTTTTATCTCTCTAGAGAACCCTGTCTAACACACATGGTAAATAACCTTGGGGGTCAATTCCAAATAGAAAGTGATAACCTAAGAGACCTCTGGCAGTGATTTGGAAAGAAGAGTTGCAGCTGTCCTCAAAAGGACCTAAGAGCCTTGTCATAGAAAAACAATCACATAGAGCAAATTCAAAGAATGAGGCAAGAACCAAAGTGAAATGAAGAGCAGTGAGGGAAGATGGCAGCTGGGAGGGTCAAGAGTAGAACTGGTTCATGTTTGGATCTGCGGGAAGTAAGATAGGAAAGACGGATTCTGTGAATATCAAGAACAGATAGCTAGCTCATTGATACTTGTGTCTATGTCGCAGAAACAGGTTTCCCTATCTCACCTCTGCTTATCACCATTAAGGATAATAGGTATACTCAGCATTGAATAATAAACTCTAATAAAGCATCTTTCTTCATGAGTAAGTAAAAATCCCAAAGCATAAGTTCTCTAGTTGTTCCATCAACATACGCCCTGATAAAAATCATGTTGGGCAAAGAGGACTTATGTAATTCCCTAACTCAGACATGTAGTGGATATGGTACATTGTGACTTAAGATGATTTCACAATAAATAAAAACTGGTGCTTTGAGTGATCCAAAACTCACATGAGCCAAACTGATCATGCATCCACATACAAAGTCACATCTCAGGAGACATAAACACATGCTAGACATCAAGATATGTGTATTTATCATGCCTTCTGTCTGGGAAGGTCAATAGTATTTCCTACTCCAATACAAGTATTATGCCATGTCATTGATGGGTTGCATCTTTCTAAAGTACATAAGAAACAGATAGGCTAGTGGGTTATGCCCACAGAGCTCATTGAAAGACAGAGAGACCCAGTCCCTTCAGCTGAGGGCAACAAAGCTTAGCTCTGCCTTGCCTGTTGAGGTAGTTTATTGTGCCAACCTGGCCGATAAACACATGTGGGGTTAACTGAAGGGCAGAGGGATAAATGGCTTGGTGAGCCTCGCC
>NW_022111324.1:2304477-2388937 GCF_000313985.2 Echinops telfairi | reverse complement strand
CAGCCCTGGGTGCTGGAGCACCCATGTGGAGATCCCTGCCAGCGCTGAGATGCTTACACATTTACTGACTCGGCTTTCCTCCTGCAGTTGGCATCATTGCATCTGTTTTGTGAGATGGAGGAGGACTTTGTGGATTAGAGTTGGACATATGGGTTAATGGGCTAATGTTGGATTTGTGGGCTTGGGCAGCACTGGACTGGGATGTTTTCTTGATGTGCCCTTACCCTTCATATGAAACTCTCTCTTATACATGAGTTTCTGTGGATTTGTTTCTCTAACGTACCCAGACTGACACACCTGGTTTAGTTCTCATTGTCTGGATAGTGGTATTTGTTGTTTTTATTGGTAATCCACAGGATAGCCTTTTTCCAAGAGAAAACTCACCGAGATCCTGGTGTGTATCATCCAAATAACTGTCTTTGTGATAAGCATTCATCTTTAGTTAACTCTTATTGAAAGTCCGAACCCATTCTAAACACCTGACAGTTATGATCTCATTTAACCCTAACAATTCTATTTGGATAAATGATTTAGTGATATGTCGTTCTCAAGATGGATTAAATTTCATTAAGAGAGAAAATACCTGACTCCTGGAGATTTTCCTTCTGAATTCTAATCCCAGTCCCAGTTGATGATCTTGTCCAGTGGCTGTTCGAGTTGGATTCACAAGATTGCAGCCTTTGAACTCAGCGTAAAGAAAATCAAAATCTTCACAACTGGGCCAATAGGCAGCATCAGGATAAATGTAGGCAAGATTAAGTTATCTTGTTGGATCCACAATGAATGTTCATGAAGCAACATTCAGGAGATCCAAAGACATGTTGAATCAAGTCAGCCTGCTCCCCAGACCTCTTTAGAGTATTGAAAAGCAAGGAAGTTACTTTGAGGACAAGTGAGAGCCAAGTCACGGTGTTTTCAATTGCCTCACATTCATGGGCAAGTTGGGCATTGAATAGGAAGACTGAACAAGAATGGAGGCACTTGAATTGTGGTGAAGAATATTGAAAGTAACATGGACTTTCAAAAGAAAACACAAGTCTGTTTTGGAAGAGGTACAGCCAGAGTGCTCCTTAGAGGCAAGAATGGCAAAACACCATTTTCCCTGTGTTGCACATGCTGTCAGGAGAGACCAATCCCTGGGGAAGGACGTCATGCTTGGTAAAGCAGACAGGCACTGAAAAAGAGGAAGGCTCTCCATGAGATGGGTTGATACAGTGGGAGCAACAATGGGCTCAAGCACAGGACCGACTGTGAGGCCGGTGCAGGACCCAGCAGTGGCATGCTGTTGTATGTGGGGTGCAACAGTCAGGACTGACGCGATAGCACCTAAAACAGCAACACCCTGTCTCACTACAGCTTTCGTGGATTGTAAATCCAATTTCCACTCCAACTTTTTATGGATCATAGCACTTGAGTAGCTTGACATGTCAATGAAATCTCAGGTCTTAGAGATTCTGGAATTCTATGAAATTCTTGAATTCTATGGAAATGCTTGCATAACAGTTGAACAGATGAAATAAATTCCATTGTTCCAGTTTCAAACCAGTAAAGTTGCTTTATGGATGGGTATCCATATAATTGGATACAAATTCATTTTGCCCTTTCTTCACAAGTACCTTTTAAAATATATTTTGGGGCCATTTTATTTTTATATTCGATTCCTTCATTTTCTACCAAATCTGACTAGAAATTATAACTATGCGCAGGACATTGAAACTAGAAGACAAGTGAGACTTGATGTCTGTCCCTCGTAGCTTAATCCAAGAGTTGATTCAGAGTATTGTCATACAGCAAATAGTGCCGATCAGTCGTCTGTGGGGGAACCAGGTTCCGATCCACGCTTTGCCCTTCCCTTTTCGTTCTTTCAGAAGTCAGTGGCCTCACCCACGTAACACAGGGTTTTAGATTCTTACGTATCAAATGACGAATTTGAACCAAGTGGTGTGTTTCCTCTCATTCCTCACAATTGGTTTTTGCTTGTTTGGTGTTGTTTGCAATCAAAGTAAATATAAAAGCATAATGAAGAATGTAAAATGTCTCTGAAATCCCATTGCTGTTAATCCTTTGAGGCTTACCACTCAACTCTTTGCACGTAGATACCGTAACCACATTCATTTTGGTATGTGATGTCATAGCACGTATTGTTTACATAGTGGTCCATGTTCTCAACTAGCTTTCATAGTTATCCCTCTTTTCTTTCTTTCAGAACCTTTCAACAAATGACCAAACATTAACAACATCCACTGCTCTCCCATTTTCATCATGTTCACTTAACACTATATGTATACAAAATAAAATAATCTAATATGGTTGATTTGCGTGACAACATAAAATCTAATATTATTAAATCTACCTATTTCCACTTGAAAATTTATCCTCGTAACCCTCCAAATTGATGGGGTAGGTCTGTCTTCATTTTTTTTCCTGGCTCAGACTAACAAAAGGGTTTATTGAGTAGTTTTGAAGTTCCAGCTGAGGTTGGATATCTTAAATTTTTTTTCACCAAGTCTTATTTATTTATTTTAATCATTTTATTAGGGGCTCATACAACTCTTATTACAATCCATATATACATCAATTCTGTAAAGCACATTTTTACATATATTGACCTCATCATTCTCAAAACATTTGCTCTCCACCTAAGCCCCTGGCATCAGCTCCTCATTTTCCCCTCCCTCCCCACTCCCCACTCCTTCATGAACCCTTGATAATTTATAAATTATTATTTTGTCATAGCTTGCCCTTCACCCACTTTTCTGTTGTCCATCCCCCAAGGAGGAGGTCACATGTAGATCCTTGTAATCGGTCCCCCTTTTCCAACCCACCCTTCTTCTGCCCTCCCAATATCGCCACTCACACCACTGGTCCTAAAGGGATCATCCGCTCTGGATTCCCTGTGTTTCCAGTTCCTATATGTACCAGTGTACATCATCTGGTCTAGCCATATTTTTAAGGTAGAATTGGGATCATGATAGTGGGGGAGGAGGAAGCATTTATGAACTAGAGGAAAGTTGTATGTTTCATTGTTGCTACATCACACACTGACTGGCTCGTCTCCTCTCCATGAACCTTCTGTAAGAGGATGTCCAGTGGCCTACAAAAGGGCTTTCGGTCTCCACTCCACACTCCCCCCTCATTCACTATGATAAGATTTTTTGTTCTGATGATGCCTGATACCTGATCCCTTTGACACCTCATGATGGCACAGGCTAGTGTGCTTCCTCCATGAGGGCTTTGTTGCTTCTGAGGTAGATGGCCTCTTGTTTACCTTCAAGGCTTTAAGACCCCAGATGCTATATCTTTTGATAGCCAGGTACCATCAGCTTTCTTTGCCACATTTGCTTATGCACCCATTTATATTCAGCGATCGTATCATGGAGGTGAGCACACAATGATATGCTCTTTTGGTCTTTGATGCCTGATCCCTTCCGCACCTCATGATCACACAGGCTGGTGTGCTTCTTCCATGTGGGCTTTGTTGTTAGATGGCCGCTTGTTTACCTTCAAGACTTTAAGACCCCAGATGCTATATCTTTTGATAGCCAGGCACCATCCGCTTTCTTCACCACATTTGCTTATTCACCCACTTTGTCTTCAGCAGTTGTGTTGGGAAGATGAGAATCTTTGAATGCAAATTTAATAGAAGGAAGTATTCTTGCATTGAGGGAGTGCTTGAGTGGAGGCCCAATGTCCTTCTGCTACCTTAATACTAAACCTAAAAATATATGCACATAGATCTATTTCCCCACCCTCATATATAAATATATTTGCATATGTGCATGCCTTTATTTAGACCTCTATAAATGCCCTTTGCCTCCTAGCTTTTTTCTTTATTTCCTTTGACTTTCCTCTTGTCCCACTGTCATGCTCAACCTTCATTTGGGTTTCAGTAATTCCTCTTGGTGACATTACCCTTGATCACGCCCTACCAGGCCTCCTTCACCCTCCTCACCACCCATTTGGATCACTTGTTGTTTCCTTGTACCTGTGTTTGTTAACACCATTACCTCTCCCCCCCCACCCCCCACTCTCCCATGTCCCACCAGAGCTGTCGGTCCCGTTGTTTTCTCCTTCAGATTGTTCATCCAGCCTATCTTATTTAGACAGACCTGCAGAGATAAAAATATCCATAAAAGCAAGACAGAGCAAAACCAAGCAACAATATACAACAAAACAACAACAACAAACCAAAGACAAATAAAAACCACAACAAGAAAGAAAAGCTTCTAATTAGTTCAAGGACTGTTTGTAGGCCTGTAGGAGTGTTTTCTAGTCCAGTCTGTTGGGGTACCATGCCCTGGCCCCAAAGTCTAGCTTCAGCATTCCCTAGGGACCTTGCCACTCCATTCCCTTGCTGTTCTGTTGCACCCCTTAGTGTTTTGCCTCAGTGTGGTGGGATCAGATGGGGAGCAATTCCTACACCAGTGTTGTCCCCTGTAGGGCTATGGGTCAGTGAGGTATGTACAAACATTCCTGGGGTGAGGACCAGATAATATGGCAGGGACCAGACCAAATACAGGGATACATATGGTAAACAACTAAAAAGGAGGTGGAGAAAGGAAAACAAAATAATAATTTTAAAAAAAATGCGTAGCAGGGGCACAGGGCACTAACCCACCCAAGGCGAGGGTACTGTTTATATCTCCACAGGGAAAGAGGGACCCAACTTCAACCCAGTGCTCCAAGTTGTGAATGCAACATGCTGGCGTGGAGTAGTGAATCAGGGAGAGGTCTGAGGGGCAGGCCCCAATCCCAACTACTAGGTGGACACCTGCCCCTCCCCCCAGAAGAATGTATTTCAAAGGACGGCATTGAATCTGCAGCTCCGGGAGAGGAACGTATCTGATCTGAGCACATGGGAGCAGATGAAGTGGGAGGAGGAGAGAGTGGAGCACACCTTGGCCCACCAGGCCTTGAGGATGATGTTCCTGATTAAAGCAGCCAGTCCACAGAGAGGCCCACATGGCCGGCCCCACTATATAAGACCTTTTTAATGACTATATAATATGTTCATTGTATGAACGGACTACAAATGCATTTCCCTGTCAATGAGCATTTGTTTTCAGTGTTTGGCCACAGAGAACACCACCTCAATACAATGCTTTTAGTGATTTTTAGCTCTGGGAAATGCATTCTGTGAGTGGGAGTGCTAAATAAAAAATAAGTGTAGTTTTACTTTTGATATATATTTTCAGAACTTTAAAAACTGCTCAAAGGTTATATTTCTACAAGCAATATTCTAGAGTAGTCTGTGCATTGCAGCCTAGGCAATTTACTTATATCATTGCCAACGTGAAGGGTGTATGGTTGTTCTTTAATTTGTATCCCAATTACTGCTAATAGACTTAACTATCTTTTCCAATGTTTACTGGTTCTGAAGCTTTTTTCCCTTCCTAATTATAGCTGGTTGTTTTTTTTCAGAAATCCTTGAGGGGAAAGGCACGCTTCCTCAGAGAGGTCCTGGGAGACACATGGAAGGACAGGGAGTGACCAAGATAGCAATGCTCCAGAACCTTCTGCCCATTTCAACCAGAACGGGATGTTTGTTGGATTTCTTGGAATATGATTTGTCAAAATTGTTTGCAAAGTATTATATTAGATGCTTCCTATTGTTTCTTATGTGAGGTTTTTTTCCTTTAAAAATGATTTTATTAGTTTGACTTTTTACTATTATTCCCTCAACTCAGCTTTACTTATCACCAGAATTTCACCAGAATGCATATCATAACATCAATCTCAGGTAGAAGTTCCTTCATTTTCACCTGAAGAATGTCTTGAAAATAGAAATATCCAGATGTCAATGACAGAAATGGATGCAGAAGGGGCTGGGGTAGGATTTAAGAACCTGTATTTTTAACAACCATTGTGGAAATTGTTATACAGACTGCCCAGTGATCACACCTTTTGACACTTGGGTTGGCACTAGCTGGGTCCTCCACAAACATTTGTTGATTGAAAGATTAGTTCCTTGACCTAACATTACCTTCCCCTTAGATGTCTTTACTCCTGAGAAGCTGCAGAAGTGGCGATATTCAAGAGTTCATCGGAAAGCCCACACTCCAGTGCAGTGCAGTCCCCGGAGTCCAGCTAATCTCTTCAGAAATGAGAGGAAATCTTCATGTAGCCAGAGGATGGAGCTATACAGAGTATTCAAATGCTTGGTGCAGAAAGCTAAAATCATTTGCAATTAAATCAGCCCAGAGAAACACCAAAGAACAAAACCAAAACCAAAAGAAAACAGGGAATCAAACAAAGCTTTATTTCTAGAGAGAAATGTGTTTTAAAAAAAAATACATGTTCTCTCTGATCAGATGGAGGCTGTTCTAACTTAAATCCTTGCCTCTAATCCTGTCTGCATCCCAATCACCTTGATTTACTCTGTCACTGGGTGATGGTACAAAGGGAAAGATTGCAGATCTAATTAGCATAATATGGATAAGCAAATGAGGCCTAATCAATTATGGTTCACACTTGCTTTCATCACTCGTGCCAACAGTCGGCAAATTCACTGACAGTTCAAATGTGACATTTTTAGAAGCCATCAGTAAATCAATAACAAGTGACAGTAATTTAGATGCACACTTCGTTCTGCCTCCATTTCTGTCCAGGAGATTCAGCCTCACAACCCAGAGGCAGTCAACCTGCTTCACCCCTGAGCTCTGACACTGTGTCCTGACTCTGGGCACCAAGGCCAGCTCTGACAACTTGTATGAGGGTTATGAACGTTTGTCCTCAGTTTGCATCGGGTTTTCAGAACCAGCCTGATATATGCGCTTCTGAGAGGCAGTATCGTCTACAAGTATATGCCACAGAGCGACGGACCTGAATTCTTATCCAGACTCCCTCGCTCACTGCTTGTAGAACCTCGGGGAAAGTCACTGAAGCTGCCTGGGCCGCAACTCCACCATCTGTGGAACGGGAAAAATGCTAATGCATACTCTGACTTACCTCCCAGAGCTGAGCCGGGGATGAAATGAGATGTCAATGGTGAATACACTGTTCCCAAATATAAAGCCATCGGTGCAGCTTTGAAAGTACAGGATTTTAGCTTTCAGGGTAAAGAGAAATGGTTGTTCTCTTGTCTGACATTTATAGTCATTTTATTTTATTCCTATGGTATTCATGTCAAAAATTCTCACCTTAATATGACTCCCATAAAAAGGCAGAACAGGAATTTTAAAGTTCAAACTCAGTGTAGTGAAATAAAATCAGAGTAGGCCAGATTCGGAGAGAACCTGCGTCGCCGCCAACGTGATGTTGTATTTCTCAGGTGCTTACAGCCAACAATGGGCCCTCTCTCCCAGGCTTTGTCTCTGGGCTGCATGCTTCAGGAAGAACATTGAACAGCTGGGCACAGATGAGACATGGATGAGGATGGAGACCCTGACACGCTTCTCATAAACCACCTCCTTCCAGACTGATATTTGTCTTTCCACTGTTTCGGAAACAGGTCTGTTTGCCGCTTCTAAATCCAGTTGAGCAAGTCACATTCTGCCTCTATCTCTCCACATTGCCCACAAGGTTAGCTTCTCCAAGACTCACAGTCATTAGAAACACAAACTACCATCAGCCCAAGCATACTTAATAAACCTACAATATATCTCGGGGAGGAGTGTTCACTATTTCAAATGTGCATAAAATGATGTAGTAATACTGAATTCTAGAAAACAACCTTAATTAATTGGAAGACAGGTATTGAATTGTGCCTCAGCTGGCTCTTATTGCAAATTGCTGTCCTCCAGACAAGGACACAGCTTCTGGGCACGTAGGACAATAAGTGTGTGTTTCTCACAGGTGTTTGGTCTTCAGCTGACCCTGGCTGAGCTTGCTCGTAATTCTGTGGGTGATCTGGGGGGTCTGCTCCAGACTTGTCTAGACTGGAACACTTTTCCTGAAGCAAGTCTGCCTCACATGTCTCTCACCCTCATCCCGAGAAGGGCTTTTCCATCTTGGTGTCAGAAGTGCCAGAACAAGAAGCCCAATCAAGCAAGCACTTTTACTTTTTGCTCCCATTACATGACCTAACAGCAAATCACATGGCCAAGACAAGGTACTGAGAAGTAAGCCTTGCACACAGTGGGAAAGGCGCTGCCAAATTACATGACAAAAAGGTGAGGAAATTTGAAAGGGAGGGTAATTGGGGTCATTTAGGCAATTCCTTAAATGGAAAAGCCTTGAGTTCACGTCTACCGAAAATACAAATATAAATGAAAGTATATTTTGCCCTCTTTCACAAATAAAATTGAAAGGGATCTTGCACTCGAAATGTGAACATGAAAGTATCTCATGAACAAGAGCTAAATCTAGTCATGGAATGAGAAAGGGAGATTAAGGAGGAATTGGTGAGATGGATTTAAATGATGTTAACAAGGAAAGAGAAAGCAGGTGAATGTCCTATGTGGTGGGAGAAGCCTGAAGAGGGAATACGAGGCCAGGTTCAGACAACAACCAAGGATGCTAGCCGTCTAGGGGACAGGTATGTGAATAGACGTCAATGGCTAGTACGCACAGAAAAGATTGGGCTCACGTTTTTTCCTTAAGATTTTGAAGATATCAGTCAAGATCTCATTTCTGCCAATACACTGAATTCCAAACTAACAAACAAATAATGAAAGCATAGACAAGTTTCTCCCCACCCCCCGACCCCCAGTGGGCAGGTTATTGGTTGATTGATTACCAAGAGACAAGCCTCAGTGATGCTCGGGGTGTTCCATCAGTTAAACACCTTCCTCAATTTTTTTTTCTAAAATAATATTTGATCTGGGAACATCTGCATCAGCCTGAGACATATTTTCCCAGTGCAGTATTTGACTCTAAGCTGACTAGAGATATCAAACATTGCTTCACAAATTCTTTCACATTCTTGAACATTATTGAACAAATGTCAGTTATGTCTATCTCTTGAATTGTGTCAATCTGAATTAAAAATGTGCTGACTTTTTTTTTCTTAAGCATCATCACTCTCTGTGTTTCTATGCCAGCAGTACAATTGGACATGACTAGAAATATGGGTCACTTCTGGTGCTTGGAAGGCAAGTTAGATCTTGAACTTGAACAAGCACTTCTAGTGCATAACCACTGACAGCCACACAGAATCACACTCGAGAAAACTTGGGGGTTGTTTACAAATATTTTTGATGATCATGTGGATAATTCTATCATATGATAGGATTCTAGCTAATAATGTCATGTGAAATAAGAACTTCGTGGATTTTATGAAATTAATGTATCTTACTTCTTACAATAAAATTCAAACACATACATGTGTCTTGGTTGCTGACAATGTCCTCTTTGCTACTGAGCTAGTTAGTTTATTGCCAGCCTGGCTGATAAACACACGTGGGGTTAACGGAAGGGCGAAGGGATAAGTGGCTCGGTGAGCCTCGCCTTTCGAGTTCTCGGGTCTCTTGCTTTGTGATGGTTGGACCAGGGTGCAGCTGCCTTAGCAGTTCCCTGCTTCAGCTGGCAAGGCTCTTCCTGCAAGACATCCCCAAGGAGAAGCCACATGGACCTACGCCGATGCAGCCCTGGGTATTGCAGCAGCCTCCTGGAGACCCCTGCCAGTGCAGAGACGCTTACACATTCACTGATTCGACTTTCCTCCTGCAGTTGGCATCATTGTGTCTGTTTTGTGAGATGGAGGACTTTGTGGATTGGAGTTGGACATATGGGTTAATGCTGAACTTATGGGCTTGGGTAGCATTGGGTTGGTATGTTTTCTTGATTCACATTTAACCCTTATATAAAACTCTCTCTTTTACATGAGTTTCTGTAGATTTGTTTCTCTACAGTACACAGACTAACACAGCTACTGACAACTGAAATTATATATTTTTAAAATAAACAGTTTTAATTTTTAAAGCACACTGGTCATTTTTACTGTTAGCCAACTTTTAAAATTGTTGTGTTAATAAGTAAAGAATCATACATAATGAAGAACAAATGTCCTTTATTAGATGTTTACTATTGCTCATGTGGACTATACATTTATGTCTATAAGCATAACTTGACTTTTTCTTAATAATTACTTATTAAGGTTGTACCATTATTATCCCCACTTTACAAATGTCAGTCGAAGTTAGTTAGACAAGCAACTGGCCTAAAACTGTACAGAAAATGATGTGTGACTCCACACCACATGTAAATCATTTTATACAGTTATTTAAATTGGGTAGATATCTATTATCTCACAATTTAGCTTATTATATTTTCTCATATATTAACCTGTCTGATCTTCATAACTGAATTATAATTTCCTTATAGACTGGGAGTATGCTTTATATTTCTCATTTTAATTTTCCTCCAGGACACAGTGATTGATGACACCTTGTGCCATTCAACATATACTTTTAATTATTTTTCTTTCTATTTTGGGGTACTCCATCATTAGCAAACACTTAAGAACTCACCAGTTTGGGACTATTTTATTGTTTGCAGTTGCTGCTGATGTATGCTACGTGCAGCCAGGAGGATGATTAATCCAGGTCCCTGGGGTGTCTGCATACCTTCCTTTGCAGATGTTGTGCTGACTTGACTCAAGTGTGTCAAATGCCAGCGTCTAGAGAAAAAGTGAAAAAAATGGGCTCGCTGAACATTTACAATCATATTGAACAAATGCCAGGGCATGATGCTGACCAAATTCCTTACACTCCGGCACTTGCTTCTCTTCATATTGCACTTCAGCAGAGGGAAGAGTTAAAGCAGGAGGCAAGATGACACTTGACCTTTCAAGTGATGCTGCCCTGTTCCTTTTAAACAGATTGCCCCCTCCCGCCCCCCCCCCAAAAAGCTGTGCTTTCGCTTAATCAGTTCATTTCCTTTTATTTTATTTTTTGCAAGTGTAAGAACTCTCTTAATTCCAAAACTCATTTAAGACCATTTCAAATGTGAAGATTAAGTAATCACTCCTTTCCTACAGAGATGTTAAAAAAGCACCTTTCATGCCTTCTACTCTAGCAATATGGTATGCGAAACATCTGGAGCTCCTCGCTCAGTCCCTGACACCGTTTGACTGAGTGCCGATGAAAACGCCAACTGTCAGATTTGGGAGACTTTGAAAATGTGAGACTCAGAGAGAACTCTAAATTAATAGTATAATATTAAACAACGGAGACTTAAAATTAATAAAGTGAGTATCTAACTTAAGTTAGAAAAGATATACACACAAAGCAGAAGAAAAATTGATCGGGAAATATTGACATGGAAAACAAACAATTAAAAGGATCCACCCTTAAAAGTTGGTTTCTCATAAAGTCTAATAAAATGGACATACCATTTTCAAAATTAAAGTTCTTAATTATTCCAAAGAATACAAGGCCCACATGAAACACAGCCCCCTCTAGGCTGAGAACAGAATTAGATGGTGCCCAGCTACCACTACAGAGCAGTCTGACCAAGACTCCGATGAAAGGACGGAAAGAGAACCCTTAAGACTACCGCTCCAAGACAACCCTCCCACTGGAAACTGAAGATTCACCCAGAGCCGACTTTTAGCCAAATAGTGTAGAGTAACTAAAACAAACCCTGGTGAAAAATGTGCTCCTCAGAGGACTAACAGACCAACATTTGCCCAAAACCAAAGATGGGAAGACAGGGAGGGTCAAGATAGGCAAACCAAACCAGACAATGGGAAACGAGGAGCCACCGTTTCAAGGATCCCAACCTAGAACATGGAACAATTTGTGCATGAACTATTTATTAGAAAACTAATTTGCAATGTCAACTTTCACCTAATGTATAAGAAAATGTTTAAATAAAAAAATAGGTAGGTAGATAGTTATTTTATTCATTCAACATACATTGCTGGACCCATATATTACTAAACATTGAAACATAGACAAACTGGCTTTTAAGAGCCCTTACCTTGATTGAGCCTAATGTATGAATTTGCCCCTTTCATAGCCAATAAACCAAATCCACTGGCATTAATTCTACTCCATGGTGATCCGATAGGAGAAAGTAGAACTGTTCTCTAGGAATTCTAAAGATGTGAATCTTTTTCAGAGTAGAAAGCCTCATTTCCCCCCTGTGGAGTCGCTAGTTGGTTTGAAACTCGGACTTCATAACTGACTGCATCCTGCTCGATCTACAATTCTCCACTGTAGGGTAACTCTGGGTACAATTGGAACCTATAGATCTTGCTTCAAGGCCATTGGTGAGCACCACTTCTGACTAGTCCTATGCCTAATCCAAATCTCTAGGTAAACATTCTGCCTATCACTTCTACCTAGCCATAAATTACAATGAATCACTGGCTATCACCTATTAAATCATCTCATCTATGACAAACATACCAGATGTGTTCATCTGGGTACTTTAGAGAAAAAAACCCCACAGAAATTCATGTATAAGAGAGAGTTTTATATAATGGATTAGTGTGCATCAAGAAAACATCCCAACCCAGTTCTGCCTAAGCCCACAAGTCCAACATTAACCCATTAACTCATATGTCCAATACCAGTCCACAAAGTCCTCCTCCATCTCACAAAACAGACACAATGATGCTGACAGCAGAAGGAAATCTGAATCAGTGAATGTGTAAGCATCTCAGCGCTGGCAGGGGTCTCCACACGGCTGCTCCAGCACCCAGGGCTGCATCAGGGTAGGTCCATGTGGCTTCTCCTTGGGGATGTCTTGCAGGTGCCAGCTGAAGCAGGGAACTGGCCAAAGCAGCTGCACCCTGGTGTGACCATCACAAAGCAAGAGACCCGAGAACCAGAAAGAGGAGGCTCACTGAGCCATTTATCCCTCTGCCCTTCAGTTAACCCCACATGTCTTTATTGGCCAGGTTGGCACAATAAGCTAACTAACTCAGCAGATCTAGATGGTTTTACAGATGAATCCTACCAAATAGTTTTAAAATAGCTAAATTTCATAAACATTTTTACACATTCTTTGAGAGAATAGAAACAAGGAATATTTTCTAATTCATGCTATACTACTAATCTAGATACAATTTTAAAATGATACAAGGACAATATAAGATATGAAAATTACAAGCCAATTTCATTCACCTATTTGAGCATATTAGCAACACAAATTCAGCAATGTATTTAAAAATAAAAGACATATCATTAACCAATTAGATTCAATCCCACAATGCACCATAGTTTTAATATTAGAAAATACATTGATGTGATTTTCAATACTAAGAGAGTAAGAGAAAAATTAGAAACACCTTGATAAATGCAGATAAGTCATTGATAATTTCATGATTAAAAAAATAAAACCTTAGAGATTTTGAAATAGAGGTGATTCCACTTATCTGATAAGAGATATGCTCCACTATAAGAGCCCCCAATAAAATGATTTATATATAAAAAAAGATGTGCTCCAAAATTTCGTGTAAACTCTACATTTCATGGTAAAATATTTAAAATATTCTCTTTCAAATTATAACCAATACAAAAAAAATGTATTGTAACCACTTCTAGTCACTATTATACCAGATTCTAGATAGCTCAGTGACTATCAATATCTGTAAATGCTATGATATTCTAAACATAACAATATATTATTATGTAAACAACAAAAATTAATCATTACAATTTTAAGAACTTTCACTACCGCACCAGTAAAGAGATAAAACTATGAAACAGTAGTTTAATGCCTCTAAAGCATATAAAATCAGTAAAAAATATAATATATATGTGTGTGTGTGTGTGAGAGAGAGAGAGAGAGAGAGAGAGAGAGATTCTTTAAATGGTAAAAGTACAAGGAATAATCCTACAAGAGACGTGCAAAATAAAGCCTTTGTGGAAAATATTCAAAAAATTTTATTGAAGATCAAAAGACCTTAAATAAGCAAAGAGATATCTCTTAATCATTCAGGGATGTCAATTCTCCACAAATTTATTTTATATGCAATTCAATTCTCCTCACACATTCCACAGGTTCCCTTTGTTAATTAGATTTCAATCTCTATGTCTAAGAACAAAATTCTAAGAATAAGCAATACATTAACACAGAGGAAGGATATATGAGTATAGATCATGAGATAGTTAAAGTTTATTTTACCAACCTGGCTAATGAACACATGTGAGGTTAATTGAAGGGCAGAGAGATAAATGGCTCTTTGAGCCTTGTCTTTCTAGTTCTCAGGTCTCTTGCTTTCTGATGTTCGGACCAGGGTGCAGCTGCCTTAGCTAGTTCCCTGCTTCAGCTGGCAAGGCTCACTTCCTGCAAGACATCCCTGAGGAGAAGCCACATGGACCTACCCCAATGCAGCCCTGGGTGCTAGAACAGCCATGTGGAGACCTCTGCCAGTGCTGAGATGCTTACACATTCACTGATGCAGCTTTCCTCCTGCAGTCAGCATCATTGCATGTTGTTTGTGAGATGGAGGAGGATTTTGTGGATTGGTGTTGGACATATGGGTTAATGGGTGAATATTGGACTTGTGGGCTTGGGCAGCACTGGGTTGGGATGTTTTCTTGATGCATACTTAACCTTTATATAAAACTCTGTAAAAAACAACAACAACAAAAATAAAACCCTCTCTCTTATACATATGAGTTTTTGTGGATTTGTTTCTCTAAAGTACCCAGACTAACACAGATCATAATGTAATTAAAAACATATTCTACAGTCTATATAATATAGTTTGAGGACAAGAACCGATAAATAAACAAATACAACAGAATGGAGAGCCCAGAAACTTAGAAGCTTAATGCATAGCCAAGCCAACTTTGTGAATAAAATTTATTCTATTCAATAAGTAATGTGTGGGCATCTAGTTAGCCATTTGAGGTGAAAAATTAGATATCTCTCTCCTACTATTTGTGAATATTAACTGCAGCTATAATTATAACCTAAATAGAAAAGGACAACTTTCGAAAAAAATAAAGATGTTTATGAATGTAGGATGTAAAAAGCTTTCTTAGACTACTCAAAAACAAAAGCCATAAGAGGAAAAGATAGCTTCAACCATACTAAAATTAGAATTCAAATTCAATTAAAAAAAAACAAAAAACACAAGGAAAGAAAGAAGCAAGCCACATACCAGGAAAAAGATTTGCAATATATATAATAATAAAGGAATTATAGTCCTGGTAGTGGGGGTGGGGGAAGACACAAAATTTCTATGATTCAAAGTGAAATACAAAAATTTGAGAGAAATCATGGATATATATTTTCTAGGAAATATGAATGGTCAATAAACTTATGAAAAGGTACCAAATCTCATAGTATACCGGGAAATGCAAATTAAAATCTCACTGAGATATAACTACACAAGTACCACCACCACCACCAAAAACAACTAAACCCATTGCAATCGCATTGCTTCTAATGCAAAGTGACTCTCATAGGGTTTCACCGCCAAAAACAGCCTTAAACTTCTCCCACGTATTGACTGGTGGGTTTAAACTGTTCATCTCAAGCGTAGTGACCCAAGGTTTCTCCCATGGTGCTACCAAGGATCTTGGCACAAATTAGAAAGCCGGACACTACCGTAAGTTGGTGAGAAGGTGCAACGTGAACTTTCATCGGAGCACACGTTGGCACAATTGCCTTATACAGGAAGTGATAACCAATAAATGGGAATTTTCTCCAGGAAATAAACACTAGGCAACATGTATTATGATGTTTAGAAAAGCCACAATGGCATGAAATAAAATAAAATCAGAACTAAGAATAGAACCACACGAAGTCCAAAAACAGAAGAAAGAATAAGTAAGTTAGGGTAAATTAAAGGAAAAGGAATATGCACAGTGAAAATGAGATGGAAGAGTTTAGATGAATCTCAAAAACATCATTGAGCAAAGCATCCAATATCACAGAATTTTTAAATGTAGTTTCACTGTTGAGAGAAGGAAAAATAAGAAAAAATGATGAAGTACAGTGTTTAGAGACACAACCAAGTCAGAAAGCAGCAACAATCAGTATGATTAACTCAAGGTCCAGGTCTAAGTTATGCACCTACGTGAGATCAGGAGATGTGATCCGGGAAGGGATCTCAGACGCGGAGAAGCACCGATATTGTTCTATTTGGTATGCAGGCTGATGGGCACATATGCGTTCATTTCAATATTTTTCTTCAAACTCTAAATATATGTTATATATACTCTTCTCTGTGGATGATGTATCTCATAATAAAAAAATTTTAATATCATGGAAATCCCATGTTGGAAATATTTTAGGAGTCTCAAAAGAAAAAGCCCTGTGGATTGCATACAAAGGCACAGTAATTCAGTGTAAAGAATAAGCTCAGAGGCAATGTGCAGAAAATTCAACTTATACAGAGAAACCCTGACATACAGATTGGGCAACCAGGCACAAATGTGAAACGCAATTTTAGAATCGCCTAAATCTTCATTTATGAGAAAAAAAGACGAAGGAAAGGAAAACAGCAATAACAACACAAACAGATAGGTTTCTGAGTGGAAACACATTTGCATTTGAATGAGGACGTGTGGTGACCTGAGATGATGTACACATTCATGTGGCAGCCTGTGCTTGGACACTGGGCATACAGCTGGGGACCCCTCAGCACAACTCAGGCAGGGCAACCCCCACTGGCCATAGAATGGGAGCCTGGGGAGGCCTGGCCCAGGAGAAAGGATCAGCTGGCAATTAGAAATCCGGGGTAGTGGGTTACCCACAGCTAGTGGGAATCCACCAAATGACTAAGGAGACAAAGGCAAGCATGGGGGAGGTGCAGAGCGCCAGGGAGATCAGGAGGGGAAAGGAGCTGACTAAATTAAATCAGACATCCATATAAATTAAGCGTTATTAAAATGGTGCCATGGTTCTGATTCTTTTAATACGAATGTATTGGCTTGATAGATTCATGTGGCAGAGAAGAGCTCAATGCATGGGCAAGCAGAATGATCCTTGTGCTCTGGAGAGAGAACAATGGAATCTCACATGCTCTCTGACCCTTCAGGAAGACCTGCCCACCCCTCTACATGGCTCGCCTGCAACTGTGCACTCCCACATCTCCCTGATACGCACACACTCAAAAGGCTCCCAAGGCAGGTAGCCCTGAGTCCATGGTGATAGGGAAGCAGAGTATCTTCACCATTGAGAAAGCATTTCTTCCTCTCAAATGCTACAGACTAGAATACATGTTGCTAAAGAGGATGCATTACCACTGAGATACTAAAAGCCAATGGGCCACATTTCTGAAAGTTCTATAAAGGTTGGGGGTGGGGGGTAGACATGAAAGGAGAACTGTATCAACATTTATGGAAGATTAATGAAGAGGTGGCAAAACGTGAAATGCATTGTCCTTGCACAAAGAAATGGAGCAGAGTGCTCAGAGAACCAGGATGAAATTCGGAAAGGAAGCTCTCAGACCGCCCATCAGAGAAGTGACAACCCAGGAGAAACCCCCGATGATACAGAGGCGTTGCCCAGCCCAGGAAAGACAGGGCCTGGAGGAGACGCATCATGCCAGTGGCCCCCTGTCAGGGCTGGGTGAACGACATGATCTGTTTTGTACTGTACCTTCCATCTTTAGCGTCTCATTCTTGTCAACCTGTGCCAATGATCTATCTCGGGCCAGGACATTTCATCAAGGGTGTGTCCGTCCGAGGGTGGGCAAAAGAAAATGAACATCCCAAACTTACCTAAGCAAGAGCTCTTTTCCCAAGGGAGCTTTCTTCACACACCCTGATCAGTTCCTACACGTTCTCTGGGAGAATTTGAGGAGGGATGAGGAGGGCGAGGGTCGGCAGGAGGGAAATCGATTATATGGCTTTAAATAATGATACACATCGTCACGCACCATTGAAAACAACAACAACAATCTTTGTAGGTCTGTAAACTTTGAACCGCTAATAAGTCAGTGGACCTAATGAAAACCAAGGCTGGGACAGTGACTGAGGTGCCTCGATTCTGTGTTTTTTTGTTTATTGGTCCAAATGGAACAAACTTCTTCGGGCGCCAAAGAGCAAATGAGAAACAGAGTAAGTGGGAGGAGTTCGTAGCTGTAAGCAGCAGTTTTATGAGAGGATACTTGGGAAGTGGCTATTCATCCACATATACCCTGTTTCCCTGAAAATAAGACAGTGTCTTTTACTAATTTTTGCTCCCAAGGACGCACTAGGTCTTATTTTCAGGGGATGTCTTATTTTTCCATGAAGAAGAATACGGTACACATTTATTGTTGAACAACAAAAAAAGGAAATTTATTGCCTGTACACGGTACGGTAGTAGTTGTCATCAGAAACCAGCATAACCAGACAAGCTGTGAATCCTACAGTATCAAAAATGTCTTGTTACTACCATTATTTCCATGTACAGCAATCTGTGGTACATTTACGCATCATCTATGGTACATTTACTCGCATTTCCTTTCTGCTCCGGCTGCACTGCAGCCAACAGTGAGCTGCGTGGTGGCGCCCGCCGCTGCGGTCCAGAGTCCAGAGTTACGGTAGCTTCGGAGGGGCCTTATTATTGGGGGCGACTTATTTTCTGAGAGGTCTTATTTTCGGAGGAGATGCCTTATATTTCAGTGAGAGGCAAAACTGTAAATAGGTCTTATTTTCCGGGGATGTCTTACTTTCGGGGAAACATGGTACTCTGTAACACAGGAGAGGAATTTCTCTTTATTAAAAAAAAAATCAGTGAGGTAATTATATTCCTGTCTTAGCCAAAATAATAGCAGTATATAACAAAATGTGAGCACTTTCTATATGCCAGACAAAATCCTAAGATCTTATTCATACTGTTGACAAACTCCATGACATAAGATCTCATGATACACAGAATCCAGGAAGAGGAATGGGAGTAGTGATACCAGAAGAGTCCCCCCACCCCCACCCCAGGGGGACGGACAGCAGAAACCATGGGGGCTGGGACAGAGTCGTCAGTGTAAGATTGAAAATAATAATAATTTATAATTTATCAAGGGGTCACAAGGGTGGGTGAGTGGAGGGAAGGGGGAAAAAAGAGGAGCTGATACCAAGGGCTCAATAGTAAGTATGTCTAGAAAATAGTGATGGCAACATATGTACAGATATGCTTAATACAATTGATGTATGGATTGTTGTAAGAGCTGTAGGAGCCCTCAAGAAAATGATCTTTAAATTAAAAAAAAAAAAAAAATCTTCCACGACACTATTGCTATCTCTGTTTTCCAGAGGAAATACATAGTTTAACTCTGTATTTGCTCAAAGTCAAATAGCTTAGTGGTGAGAGAACTTAAGTCTTTCACTCAGTTGTATGACCTGGGGAAAGTATCTGCTTCTCTAAAATAGAAAAAAAGGGCAGCACTCTCCTCGTAAGACTTGTTTCCGTAGAGTCTGCCCCCACTCAGAGTGACTCTGTGCCCAGGAGACTGAATCGCTGCCTGGTCTCATGCCCTCTCCAGACCAGTTGCAAATTGGACTTGTGATCCACTGGGTTTCAGAAGTAGATAACCAGGCCTTTCTCCCTCCTCTTTCTAATTCTAGAAAGCCTGCTGCAACCTCTTCAGCAGCATAGCAGTACAAACATTTAACTAACAGACCAATGGTGGTTGTGCTGAGGTGCACTGACTGGATCTAACTCAGATCTCCTACGTGGAAGCAAAGGTTCTTACCCCTTAATCACCAATACTCTATTTCAATTATTAGGGGAGATTAAATAAGGCAATATTCATAGAGTAGTTGGCACTAAGGAAATGTTCATTCTTATCTTAATTAACTGTCACAAACAAGAGTTGCTAGAATTGGTGCACATCAGCATTAACTATGCAAATTTTAGAAAACTATAAAACTTTGTGCTCCTACTGAATCTCCCAAAGTGTAGCACACGAATTTGTAAATTTAAAAAGTGCCTTCTGAGGGGATTCCATGGCAGATGGTGTAGAGCCTGGTATTTGGAAACTAGAGATCCTCACACTCTGCCAAAGGAGGCCAGGGGAAAGATGAGAGAGGCCATGGGGCTGCAAGGGTCAGAATACACTTCCTGGAAATGCACCAATTTCTGGATGACTTAGGCAGTTGAGACTTGAAGTCAACAAAACTTCCTGGTCCCTGCCTTCCTAGGTTATGCGTATTTTTCCTCTCTCTCTCTTAGGGAGCCACCTTTGTGTGCCCTGGAGAGTGGTCAGGAGGCAAAGAGCTCCCATTCATATGCTTCCATTTCATCTTCATGAATAGGGAGTCTTTGGACCTCAAAAGATAATCACCATGGGTATCCAATTGCTGTTATCCTACTCACAGTATATATTCAAGGTCTTCAAAACCCAGCTCACCTTAAAACTTAAGTTAGGGCAAAAATATTCCATCTCCTCTGGCCATAGGAGTCCCCAAACTAGAACTTGAAAGAGGAAAAATCAAATGTTCCTTTAACCCTTTGAGCTCCAATCTTCTATGCATTTCCAGTTCAGTTACCTTTGAGTTAACTCTGACTCATGGTGAGTCCATGTGTGCAAACAGAACTGTGTTCCGTATGGCTTCCCATGGCTGGTTTTTCAGCAACCACAGACTCAACAAGCTTTTCCTCCAATGTGTCTTGGGGTAGACTCAAACCTTTTAAGGAGCAGTGGGTGAGCACGTTAATGGTACTTACCAGGGATTCTTCTAAAAGTTTAAGACTTTCTAAATACAGTAAGTGTTGGACTGCTAGCATGCCAACCACAAGGTTGGTGGTTCAAAGACACCAGCTGCTATGTGGGAGAAAGATAAGGCTGTCTGCTCCCCCGATGATTCATTGCCTCAGAACCACCATTAGTCCCATATGAATCAGAATTGACTGAATAGCAGTGGGTTTTAGCTGATAGAAAGGAGAATTTCTGGCTAAAGTTACTTCCCATAAGCCAAACAATGTCAGGGTCCAGATTCTAGTTCTTCAAAAGAAATCCCAGTTTTCTTTCCCTGTGGATGCTGATTCCCAGTGGTTTCCATCAAGACTCCTTGGTCCTTTTCCACACTGAGTATCAGTCAGACAGGCCCTCTGATCATCAACTACTTGGAAACAGCTGTGTTCTCCTCCCCACTGGCCCCCTACCCTCCTACGGCACATTTTCTCTCCTGTATGTTTATCCTATTTAGAACTGTACATGTTGTGCTTGAAATCTGACCCTCCTTTTTGTTCAGAAAATCAGCAGCACTTTTCTCTGCTCCAGTATCCAAGCTGGTGGCAAATTGTAACCATTGTCTTCCAAAGGCCTTTGGAGCTACTAAATTTTGGAACTCCATTCATCTTTCATTTGCATATGTATGTTAGTGAACATTCAAGCATCTCATCTACATAAGCAAAAGAAGAACATCTGTTTTTCTTTCCTAACTAGTATTGATCATAGATTTTTTTCCCAGAGATTTCATTGCAGGGTGCTCCTGGGTATCTGATCCCAGCATGTATTATAGAGCCATCTCCTGGCCAAAAGAAAGAAGGAAGTGATGCTTGTGAGAACAGCAAACTAGCACCCCAGGGCTCCCCCAAGAAGCTGGACTATATGAAGAACAGTGGAACCCCCCACCACACCCCTCTGTCTTCTCCTTCCCGCTTACTGACCCTGATGGCCTCCAGAGCCCAGGAGATGTGTCCACCACCATTGGATCCACAAGACCTTGCACCCACCGGCCTGTGATCTTCCTGCATTTCACATAATTGCATGTGGCTGTGGGAGTCTGAAGAGGGACTTATGGGCTAGTATTGGACTTATGGACTGGAGTTGGACTGGGCGGATCTGGTTTCCTGATATATAAAGCTTGATATAAGAAGTGTCTCTAGATTTGTTTCTCTGGTCAAACTGGCATAACACAACCCTTAATGAGAAGGATTAGCACAGTGACAACTACAATGAGCTAGATCATAGCAATGATTAGAGAATTGGCTCAAGACGGAGCCACGTTTTGTTCTGTTGTACATAGGGTGGCTATGAGGCAGAACTGACTTGATGGCATCTAACAATGACTAAAGGACCCCTTCACCAGGGGTCCCAGTGGTGTACTAGGTTACAAGTCGGGCTGCTAATTTCCAAATCAGCAACTCAAAGCAACCAGAAGCTCCTCAGGAGAAAGATGAGGCTTTCCATGCCCGTAAAGAGCTGCAGTCTCAGAAACCCCCAGGGGCAGTTCTACCCTGTCCTATAGGGTCACTGTAAGTCAGAATTGACTCAATGGCAGTGAGTTGAGGGCCTATATAATGATCACTGGGGATTAAGCACTCAGCTGCTCTCCAGAAAGATTGACAATTTGAACCCAGTTCGAAAGGTGTAGCAGATTGCTTTTATAAAGATTATAGTAGTCTTGGAAACTCTCTTGGGTAGTCTTATTTTGTTCCATGGGATCATTGCACTCCAGAATCTACTAATTGTCACAGGTAACAAGTAGGCCCTGTGCAGCCCTAGCTGTGAATCTGGAGCCCCTCAGCCTCCTAGGAAGTCAGGCACCCCTTTCCTACAATGCCCTAGAGACAGACCCTCCTTTTTTGGTAGAAGCAAACATTACAATTGAACGTGAACAGGACCTGCTACATTACACACACACCCCTACACCGTGACCAGTAGCCTAACTGTCCATATTTCACTATTTCCTCTTAACAAAAAGAAATGCTGCCTGATTCACATATTGGAATTCATTTTTTCTCATTTGCTCATATATTTCTTCCACTCCTACAAATATCTCTCTTTTGCTCTTACACCATTACTTTCTCCTCTCTAATGGATCATTGCTATTAGGATACAAGCGTTAATCTCATGCATTAATATAATCTAGCTGAGGAAAGGAAACAAACCCCAACAACATGTCTTGACTCAAAGTGCACAGCACAGGGCCCCCAAACAGCTGGGTGTCCTCCTGTCTCTGTCTCCTCACATTCTATTCTTCCCTCAAGCCGTTGCCATTGGGCTTTGGCATTTGGCTCTCCAGTGACATGGGAAAGCCCTGTGAGGTGACCACTGACTTCCATCTTCCCAGAACCCAATAGTCAGCTCAATATGATGGGTTCATCCAAATTCTGACCAGCATTTGACTTAGGCAGCCATGCCCTCCCTCTCGAAGTTTCTTCTCTAAGCCTCCAGAACCCTGCATGCACCAGACTTGCCCCTGACCTCACTACTTCTCCCCAGCCTCTTAGTTGGTGGTCTTCTGCAGAATCCTTAAAGCTATGGACCCAAGAATCCTTGCTTTCCCTCTTCAACTCTTTCTCCTCAGATGGTATTTCTGAAAGCTGTAAATACTATATGTGTGTGTGCTATCTTAGTAAATTATAACATTGCACACAAATATCAATCTATATTTACACAAGCATTTCTATATGTACACAAATGTTTACTTATGCCAAACAGGCTTCAAAAGTTTGTGGGAAAATTCCATTATATTTTAACTCCATTTTCCCAAGAACATTTTGAAGTTCCTTGTGTATATTTACACCAATCTATGTCATTACACAAATATATCTTTACATATTTTATATAAATATACCTGTATATATCTACACAGATATAGCTATATATTTTATGCAGATAGAAATCTACATAATTTACATAGATATCTATATTACACAAATATATCTTTTACACAGACATATATTTATGCAAATATATATATTTTAGTGCAAATATACGTATGTATGTTTGCAACCACATACATGTATGTATTCAGTACCACCAATTCCAAATTTATAGCCCAGGTCTCTTTATTTAAGTCTTAAGTCCAAACACCTAATCAGAATCTCCTCATATGAAAAGTAGGCTTCTCAAACATAGCCAAATAGTCGAAACAATCTTGGGTCCCTGTTTCTCCTCTTCTCCAGCTCTGTACCTCTACTAGTCTCCTCATTTTAGTCAGTGATAACATCCTAAGTTCATGTATGAAAGCTGATTCGTTAACCTTGGCTGTTACTTTTCCTTCACACCTCATATTTTATTTCTTTAGTACGTCCTTTGAAAAACCATTTCCACAATATATCCAGTATCCCACAACTTCTCACTTTCCTTGTAATGACTCCATTTCAAAGTGAATGAATGAATGAATGATATGACGGTACCCACAAGGAAAGGAAGTGTGGAATAAGAGCTTTCATTGCTCTGTGGGATCCTGTCAGATCAGCCTGAGGAGGGACCTCATGAGATATGAGCTCTATTACCCATGTGCATCGAGGAAGAAAGTTTAGGCTGCTGCTACAATCCACTGAGTCTTTGGCTGAAAGTAAAACTTGATTCCAGGTAGGTTTACAAAGATATGTTTCAGCCATTTGGAACTTTGTTCTGTCCAATGTGCTGTTTCTATGTATGAAAAACACTTCACTTTTTATCGTAATTCACTTCCTTTTCTGACATATAGCCAAGAGGGCATTCTGAGACTTCCACTTCTAGTCTAGTTGAACCCATAGAGACAGGATTTACCAGACCCTTCAAACAAAAAACTACAAGAAATAGATGAACCATTTCCACGACCTTGTAAAGTCATCAAGAGAAGTTGGTAAAGTCACAGCAGTAGGTTAGGCGGCAGATGGGTGTTTGCTTGTGTGAAGGGGAATGTAATACGGTACAAGAAGGAGAAGGGAAGAGAGGGGAGGGGAGGAGCAGGGCAAGCCAATTCGAGATCTAATACATTATTTAAGCTGTTGAATGCAAAAATAATGATCCGATATGTAAACCTCCACCTAATTCACTATAGAATGTTGAAACAGAAGACAGAAATACAAGTTAAACAGGATGTAAATGAAGTAAACCTCATAAGAGCTTCACTTTACCGAAAAGGAATCTACACGACCCTTTCTAATAACAATATGTAACTTTTATATGGTGTTTATAATATGCCTGGCATTACCCTAAGTGATTTATTAAATATGTATATATACATATACATGTATACATACAGATAAATTCAGTAAACCTTCAGAACAACCATTTATGGAAAATGTACTATTATTATCCCATTTTCCAAAAAAATGAAACTGAAAAATTAGTGGTTGCAGACTATTATAAGAGGGGCTTTAGTAAATTCATGGGAAAATGCAGGTAAAAGATAATGGCATTTTTCCATAAGCTTTTTGAGTCCCACTCGTATGTGGAAGCTGGGATTGGCCATAGGTAGTCTAGCTCTAGAGTTCATGCTCATAACTACTACCCTAGACAATGACTTCCATAAGAGTTCACCCAGAGAGTAGTAAGAGAGCCCACAGACTGGGAAATCATCTTTAGCAATGACACATCAGACAAAGGCCTTATTACTAAAATCTACAATACTTTGCAAGCTTACATTAAGAAAAAAACTAACTGCCCACTAAGGAGGTGGGCAAAGGACCTGAACAGAAGTTTCACAGGGGCAGAAATCCGAATGGCCAATAAACGTATGAGAAAATGTTCCCGATCATTAGCTATAAGAGAAATGCAAATTAAAACAACTGTGAGATACCTAACACCCTCAAAGATAGCCCAATTCAAAATGTCAGAAAGTAACAAATGTTGGAGGGCCTGTGGGGAAATAGGAACTCTCTTCCACTGCTGGTGGACCTGTAGGCATGTATAGCCACTATGGAAATCAATTTGGCAATATCTAAAACAGATGGAAATTGAGCTACCATACAACCCAGCAATCCCCTTACTGGGCATATACCCAGAAGAGACAAGAAACAAACCACAGCCAGACATCTGTGCTCCAGTGATCATTGTGGCACAGTTCACAATTGCAAGAAGTAGCAAACAACCCAAATTTCTATCAACAGATGAGCGGATCAAAAAACTGTGGTACATACATAAAATTGAGTACTACGTGTCCCTAAAATGCAGTGATGAACGCATGAAGCACATTGCCACATAGGAAGAACTGGAGGAAATCATGCTAAGTGAAGTAATGCAAGCACAAAAGGACAAGTACAACATGAGTCCACTGAGGTAAGCTTAAAAAACAATAAATAAACAAAAAACAGGGCATAGGGGAGAAGCTACTATACACATGCATCCCTGGGGTGAGGTCCAGCAACTATGGCAGGGGCCAAAACAAATCCAGGGATATATACAGCGGCCAACTCAATAAGTGGGGGAATGAAAGAAAAAAAAGACATGGGTAGTAGGGCAGCAGGGCACTCATCCACCCAAGGGGAGGGTATTGCTTATATCTCCAAAGGAGGATATATATTTATATATTTATTTATTTATATTTAACTGGAAGGTCCTAGGAGTGGCAGGTCTCCAGAGATTACATCAGAAGAGAAAATCATTGGATCAGCTAACACATGGGATTTCTGGTGTCATAGGCGGTGCGGCAAGGCAACAGAGAATAGGAATGAGAAAAATTCTATTTCCTCAGAAGAAAACATCATGAATGCACCCAGGAGCCAGAGGTCTTCTATCCACTCCCAAAATGCCTCGTGAGTGTTCTCAGGAGGGTGGAACCAGGAGCAACCTTCCAACGCACATTCCAGGAAGCTCTGAAACAGGCATTGCAATCTCAGTGCTTTCGAAGAGGGCCCGAAGGACAGTATAACTCTGCAGAGAAGAGGATGGGTGTGGCTAACATACCCAGTGGAATGGTAGAATTGACCAATCCTCTCCTCACAGATATCTACACCTCATTTGCATGCTCCCATTCAGTCACTTGATGAGAATTACAAAGATTATGAATCGAAGAGCCAAACCAAGCAATTTCACTGCATCACAGGGACACAGATATGGAAACGTCTTAGACATAAACAGACTCCTCAAGGAATTAAGCTGCTGAGTGGAAGGCTAAGAATTATTGTGTCAGGAGACATCTAGATCAATTGGCATCACATAATGCATAAAAGCAATGTTCTGCACCCTAGTTTGATGAATAGCATCTGGGCACTTAGAAGCTTGTGAGCAGCCTCCTAAAAAGCAGCTATTGGTTTCTTCCCACTAGCGCAAATGGGAGTGAAAGACACCAAAGACTGAAATAATTCATTTCTCTTAAGCACTCCTGGTCCACATACACAGAGCTTCCTTTAGCCTGAGCCCCAAAGAACTAGATAAGCCGGCCTACCACTATGGACTGTTCTGCCGAGGGATGCAATGGAAGATCTCTACTAAAATAAAATCTGTAGAACAAAACTCAAATTCAGAGCAAAGACCGGCAGACTTATTTGTCTGAAAGAGACTGGAGGAATGCCCCAAGATCATTATGGAAGTGGAGTCACTGCCAAGACCACCTCTCAACCAAGTAATAGACTGGCCTTGTGATCTTTTGATGCATGAAGCAATCAACTCTATGACCCAAAAGGGAAACATTTGCCCAAAAGTAAAGATAAGAAGGCAGAAAGGGGCGGAGAAACTAGATAAATGAAAAAGGGGAAGCCAGGGCAGAAACAGAAAGAGTGTTGACCGTGTGGGGAAGACAACCACTGCCATGAAACAGTGAACTATTGCATGGAAAACTAATTTTCTGTGTAAACTTTCACCTGAAGCACAATAAAATATATATTTTTAATACACCAGGCATACAGAGCTTAGGATAATTTGATCCAGAAAGAAAAGAAAAATTATTCAATCAAGAACTAAGACAGATGTTGAAATTAGCAGACAAACATTTAAATGATTATATCTATTTTCCAGATGTTCAAAAAATTAAGTAAATATATAATAGGTACCAAAAATAGTACAAATAGAACTTCCAGAAATGAAACCATACTGTGTTAGAAAACTATCAGGGGGTACCCCCCAAAAAAACTGGAAAAAAGCTCTGTTGGGTGGAGCTTACGTAGTAGGCATTTTTCCCAGGAGGCAAGCATCAAGCAATTTGTTCTGAGTTAGCACACCCAGTCGCGTTGCCTGGGAAGGTTCTTTTTGGTCACAGTGAATTTTTTCATAAAAACAGTTTCCCTTGACCCTCGTTTTTTCTGTGATGGCTGATTTAAGAGAATCGTGTGCGGCTGTGAAATTTTGTTTCCTGCTCAGGAAAAAAATGCCACAGAAACTGTTGTGATGTTGAACATGGCTAACAAGGACATTGGGAAAAACTATGGGAAAAACTCAAGAGTACAAGTGGTTTTCTCATTTCAAAAAAAGGTGAAATGTCCATTGATGAAAAACCTCATGCTGGATGTCCTTCAACATTCCAAACAGACAAAAACATCGGCAAAACCTGTGCACTTGAACTCAAAGATGAAGATGGACCACTGAAGAGATGGGGAAGCTATCAGGACTATCTTGGAGCTCAGTGCAGCAAATTTTAACAGAAGATTTGGTAATGAGAAGAGTCGCTGCTAAATTTGTGCCTTGGATTCTGACTGACCAGGAAAAGAAGAGCGTTGAGTGGAAACATGCCATGCTTTGAAAGAACAACTCCAAAGCAACCTAGACTTTTCCCCAAGGTCATTACTGGTGATGAGAGATGGTGCTATTCTTAAGACCCCAAAAGCAAACATCAATCAAGCCATTGGACAATACCATGGTCACCTCACCCAAAAAAGCTCACCAAGTGAAATAAAAGATCAAGACAATGTCCATTGGCTTTTTTGATATGAGGAGGATAGTGCATTTGGAGTTCATTCCACCAGGTCAGACTGTTAATCTTTCTATTTAGAGGTTCTGCAAAGATTGCATAACAGTATCTGACAAAAAAGGCCTGATTTCATCAGAAGACCCATAACAAACAAACAAACAAAAACATATTGTTGAGAATGAAGGGGGTCAGAGCACAGTCCCCCAAACCCATCTGTAGACAATGGAACATCCCCCCACAGAGGGGTTACAGGGAAGGGATCAGTCAACCAATGTTCAGTAAAGCCCCAGTGAAGCACACAATATTCCTTTGGTTACTTGAGGCTTCCTCATCCCCCACAATCATGACCCCAGCGCTGCTTCTCACTTAGGACTAGACTGGAGCAAGTACACAGGTATAGATAAGAGCTCATGACCCACAAAATCCAGGAACATGAATGGGAATAACGATACAAGAAGGGTAAAGGGAAGGGGGTGAAAGGAGGGGAAGAAGGAGGAACTGATGGAAATGTTCAACACATAACCACACACACCCCTCCAGGGGAAAGAACAACAGAAACCATCAGGGAAGGGCGACAGTGGTTGGTGTGAGTTCTGAAAATAATAATAAATTATAATGTATCAAGGGGGTCACAAGGTGGGGGGAGGGGGAAAAGAGGAGCTGATGCCAAAGGCTCAATAGAAAGTAAATGTCTAGGAAAACATGATGGCAACATGTGTATAAATATGCCTGATTAAATTGATGTGTGAATTGTAATGAGTTGTAGGAGCCCCCAATAAAATGATTTTTTAATAATAAAAAGAAGGCCTGATTTGTGGCAGATGGGGCACTGGTTTTGTACCCTGACAATGCACCTGCTCATGCAGCCATCGCAGTGTGCCAGTGTTTGGGGGGAAAAAACAGCATGCCTCTCTTGCTCCACACACATTACTCACCTGACCTCTTTCCATGTGACTTCTTTTTGTGTTCTCGAATGAAGAGGAACATGAAGGGACAGCAATTTGACGACATAGAAGAGATGAAGACAAAAACGAAGGAGGTGCTGACAGCCATCCAAACAGATTGAGTTTGAAAAATGTTTCCAAGAATGGAATCACAGATTTGACAAATGTATGAAGTGTAATAGAGAGTACTTTAAAGGTGATGAGGTTGTTTTGTTAAAAAAAAATTCATAGCTGTGAAAAAAATTCTGGGTTTGGGTGGTACCCCATGTATACTGGATGGGATTAATGGCAGATTAGGCATTGAAGAAAATTTGCCAACTTGTAGACAAAGTACCGGGAGCTTTCCAAAATTAATCAAAGAAATAAAAAGAAGAAAAGAAAAATTATTAATAATCTGTGGGAAAACTGCAAGGGGGTTAAAATGCATGCAATCAGTGTACCTGAAAGACAGTAGAGTGGAGGGGACAGAAAAGATTTTGAAAAACGCAATGGCCAGATATATTGCAAAGTGATAGAAATTATAATTCTAGAAATTCACGAAGCTCAATCTACTCACCAGATATATTGTGGTGTTGTGTGCTGTTAATTCCAACTCATAATGACCATATTGGACCTAAAATCTTTATAAAAGCAGGTCTTGCATTGAAGGAGTACTTGAGTAGAGGACCAATGTCTGGCTGCTACCTTGATACTTAACCTATAAATATATGTACATAGATATATTTCCCTATTATTACATATAAATATATCTATATATGTACATGCCTGTATTTAGATCTCTATAAATGCCCTTTGCCTCCTAATTCTTTCCTTTATTTCCTTTTACTTTCCTCTTGTCCCACTATCATGTTCATCCTTCATTTGGGTTTCAGTAATTCCACTTGGTTACATGCCCTTGATCAAGCCCTACCAGGCATCATATGCCCTCCTCACCATTGATTTTAGAGCACTTGTTGTTTCCTTGTCCCTGGATTTGTTAACACCCACTTCCTTACCCCCACCTCCCTCTATCCTGTGTCCCCCTGGAACCATCGGTCCCATTGTTTTCTCCCCTGGATTGTTTTTCCCACCTATCTTATCTAGATAGGCATGCAGAGACAAAAGTAAGCACAAAAACAAGACAGAACAAAAGAAAATAACAACAACAAAATTAGATCACATTGTTCTAATAACCTGGCATTCCATGATGTTCACCTTCCCCTGACACGATTGCTAAAGACAAAATGGGTGCTTAGCAAATGTGTTGGAGAAAGCTGATGGTGCCCAGCTATCAAAACATATAGTGTCTGGGATCTTAAAAGGCTTGAAGACAAACAAGCAGCCATCTAGCTGAGAAGCAACAAAGTCCACGTGAAAGAAGCACACCAGCCTATGCGATCACGAGGTGTCGATGGGATCAGGTATCAGGCATCAAAGACCAAGAACAAAAAATAATATCAATGTGAATGAGTGGCTGTGCAGAGTGGATACCCAAAGCCCATCTGTATACAATTGCACATCCCCTTACAGAAGGGTCACCCCCTTACAGAAGGGTCACAAGGAAGAGACAAGCCAGTCATGGTACAGTACAGCACCAATGAAACATACAACTTTCCTCTAGTTCTTTAATGCTTCCTCCACCCCACTATCATGATCATAATTCTACCTTAAAAATATATCTAGACCAGAGCATGTACAAGGGTACAGATAAGAGCTGGAAACACATAGAATCAGGACAGATAAACCCCTCAGGACCAATAATGAAAGTAGTGATACCAGGAGAGGAAGAGGAAAGTGGACAGAGAAAGGGGGAACCAATCACAATGATCTATATATACCCCCCTCCCAGGGGGGCAGACAACAGAAAAGTGGGTGAAGTGCAAGACAAGAAAAAGATAATGATTTATAAATTATTGGAGAGTGGGAGAGAGTTGGGGGAGGGAGGAGAGAAATGAGGAGCTGATAGCAAGGGCTCAAGTAGAAAAAAAAATGTTTTCAAAATGATGATGGCAACCAATGTACAACTGTGCTTGACAGAATGGATGCATGTATGGATTGTGATAAGAGCTGCATGAGCCCCCAGTAAAATGATTGGAAAAGTAAGAGCACGTCCCTAGTTGGTTTAGACTGCTGGCCTTCTGGTGAGCAGCCAGGTATTTAACCAACGCAACCGCAAGGCTCCTATAATGAAATTGCTCAAGACGTACAATGAAGAGAAAATCTTGGTAGTCATAGAAAAATGATATTTTTTATACAAAAGAACAAAGATAAGGATGAAAGCAGAAATGATGCACGTGATAAGACAGGGAAACTGCAGTTTTTAAAGCACTGAGAGAGAGAGAATAAGAGAGACGAATCTATCAACATATAATTCTATACCCTGTGGAAATACCTTTCAAAAATGAAAGCCAACGAAAGACTTTTCCAGACATACAGAAATAGAGAATTAATCACAAGAAAAGTTCAAAGAAGCCTTCGGCGGGAGGAAAAAACACCAGGTGGAAATGTAAATCTATACAAAAGAACACATAGATTCTTTACAGCATGTATGATGATTATTATAAATGCTTATAGATCATTTGTGTAGATTATTCCTGTCCTTTGTATAGCACCTGGGTTATATGGAGAAGAGAGGCATCAGATGGCAGGGAAGCTTATTAACAACTCTGGGTATGCAGAAGACAACCTAGCTTGCGGAAAGTAAGGAGCATTGAAACACTCATGAAGATCAAGGATTGCAGCTTCAGTATGGATGACAACTCAATGTAAGAGAGACCAAAATCCTCACACCTGGCCAAGTAAACAGCATCAATGTAAATGGAGAAAAGCTTGAAGTTATTCATGGAAGCAGCAGTCAAGAGATCAAAAGACATATTGCATTAGGGAAATCTACTGCACAAGACCACTTTAGAGTAATGAAAAGCAAGGATGTTACTTTGATGACGAAGGTGCACCTGATCCAGGCCACAGTATTCTCTGTTGCATCATATGTATGTGAAAGTTGGACATTGAATAAAGAAGACCGTAGACCAATATATGCATTGAATTGTGGTGTTGTTGGAAAAAAGGCATTTACAATGAGAAAGTCATTGATCTTGCAAGATTCTATCATGCAATCGCCAGATACATTTCTATCACCAAAACCATATTTTCTAACTGCTGTCTTTTCCCTTTGTTTCCAACTTTTTCACTCCAATTGCCAATAATTAACAATCCATTTTTGTGGCATGTTTGATCAATTTCCATCTGAAGATGTTAATAAAATTCTTCCATTTCTTCATCACTACCTTTGGTGGTTAATGCTTAAATTTGAATAATATTTATATTAACTGGATTAATAATAGTTGCATTAACTGGTAAGCATTTTTGGAAATGACTCTGATATTTATAAGGAAATGCAAAGGATGTGGATATTTCAAGTAAGCTTGAAAAACAGTAATAAAGTTGAAGGACTTATACTACCTAATTTCAATTTTTTAAATATAAACTTAGGCAAAAAAATCAATTTAACAAGACAGAGAGTTAAAAAAACAGGACCATACATATATAACTGATTGATTTTTTTCTTCAAAGAACCTTATGCAAGTCAATATAAAAAAGATAGTCTTTTTGAACAAATGGTGCTACAGCAATTGACTATTCGGTGTGTGTGTGTTTGTGTGTAGTATACCATATAATCAAAAACTGATTCAAGTTTAATCATATGCAACAGTGTACAACTTAAAATTACAAAAGTTCTAGAATAAAATAGAAAATAAATTTCTTAAATATGACACCAAAACCAAGATCCACAAAAGAAGATTAAATAAATACAACTTAAATAAATTTTTTTAAAAACTTCTGCTCTTGAAAGAGATTGTCAAGATCATGAAAAAGACAACTGGAAAAAGACAAATGAAAATCACAATTCGTCTTGAAAGGGAATATTTTCAAAGTACACATCTCATAAGGAATTTAGAGTGGAATTACATAAAGAGCACTAAAAATGCAATAATAAGAAGACAAATACCTAATGATAAAATGGGCAAAAGATTTGAATAGACACTTAAAAGAAAAAGATGTGTTAAATAAGAACAAAAAAAGATTATCAACAGCATTAGTAATTAAGCACAAGAAAGTAGAACAATGAGGGCACCACTGCACCCCTGCTAGCATTTCTGAGACTAAGTCCTTACAACAGCGGATAGTTATAAAGCAGAGCAGAGCAGCTGTTGAGTTTGAACCACCAACCTTGCAGTTAACAACTGCAGTTAACAACATCTAACCCATAGTACCACCAGGGCTCCTCCACATCTATTACAATGGATAGAAGGACAAAGATTGACTAGATCATGTTCTTGCAAAGATATGGGAAACTGTAACTCTCTCTTAGCTTATTATGTTGTTGTTTGTTGGTAGTGCCAATGAGTCCGTTCTGACCCACAGTCACCCTATGCACAAGAGACAGAAACACTGCTCAGTCTGCACCATCTCACAATTATCCCTATGTTTGAACCCATTGTTGCAGTAGCTGTGTCCGTCCATCTGGTTGAGGGCCATTTTCTTCCTGGTCACCTCTCTGCTTTACCAAACATAATGTTCCTCTCCAGGGACTGGTCTCTCCTGACAGCAGGTCCTATGCATGAAAGGCAAGAGTCTTGCCATCCTTACCTCTAAGGAGCACTGTGGCCATATTTCTTCCAAAACAAATTTATTTGTCCTTTTGGAAGTCCATGGTACTTTTCCCAGAATTACAATTCAAACACAATGATTTTTCTTCAGTTTCTCTTTTTAAGTGACCAAATTTCACATGCATATGAGGCAATTGAAAATACTTTGGCTTGGGTCAGGCGCCCCCCTATCCCTACTCCCAAAGCGTTACCCTTGCTTTTCAACAGTCTAAAGATGTCTTGTGCATCAGATTTACCCAGTGCAATGTCTCTTTTCATCTCTTGACTGCTACATCCATGAGCATTGATTGTAGATCCAAGAAAAACAAAAATTTTAACAACCTCAGTCTTTTCTCCACTTATCATGATGTTACCAATTGGTCTAGGTGTCAGGAGTTTCATCTTCTTGGTGTTAGTTGAAACCCATACTGAAGCTGACATCTTTGGTCTTCATCAACAAGTGCGTGACGTCCTGCTTACTTTCAGCAAGCAAGGTTAAGTCATTTGCATATCACAGGTGGTTAATAAGCCCTCTTCCAATCGTGATGCCAAATTCTTCTTCATAGAATCCAGATTCTCTTATTATTTGCTCCACATACAGATTGAATAAGTATGGTGAGATGACACAACCCTGAAGCACATCTTTTCTGGCTTTAAACCATGCAGTATTCCCTTGTTTCGTTTGTACAACTGCCGTTTGATCCATGTACAAGTTCCACATGAGCACAATGAAGCATTCTGGAATCTCATTCTTCTCGAGGCTATCCATAGTTTGTTAAGGTCCACACAGTCGAATGCTTTGGCTCTAAGATAACATAATTGCTTTAGAGAACTGCTTAGCAATTTTTTATAAAGTTAACACACATATACCATTTGATCTAGCAATTCCATTCCTATCTAATTACAAAAAGAAAGTGGAAGCATGCTTCCATACCAACACTTGTGCATACATCTTCAGAGTGTGTATTTATAATAACTTTATTTTAATACTAAAGATTTGAAATAGTCCAATGCCCATCGATAGGTGAATTAGATAAACAATTTGTGGTATGTCCATGTGAAGAAATGTCATTTCTAATGAAAAAGAATGAACCATTTCGTGTACAACAACATATGCGATTCCCAACAAAATTTGATGTATGAAATCATCTATCTTCCACCTCCCGCCAAAACATTTTTTTTCTCATCATGCTGTTGTTCTTAGATACATTCTCATTTCTATTAAGGGGTCTGGTGAGGTATGTTTAGTTGACAAAGCTCAAACAACTAATGAGTGACAGTGTCAGAATCTAAACCCTGAAAACAGTTATTGGGCCCAGAAAATAATCATTTGAGTAGTAACATTTATTTTTGAAGGCACACTGATCTCCATTTAAGTGACAAATTTACTACTTATAAGGTTAACTATGACCTTGAATTATATTGTAACCCCTCTGGTAATCCATTCATCAACTGTATAATAAGGTTAATCCTTAACCCACAGGGTTGATGTGAGAAATAACATGTACAAAGGAATTGACACTGCAGCTATCACATAATAAGGATGAAGTTAATCCTAGTAAATAGAATTGTTGGTGTTATTGTTTTGTCCCAGATCTTGTTTTCTTTCGACAACCTACAATGTGATCTATATGACTGTGCTAGTTAAGGTTTATTGTGCCAACCTGGCCGATGAACACATGTGGGATTAAATGAAGGGTGGAAAGATAAATGGCTCAGTGAGCCTTGCCTTTCTTGTTCTCGGATCTCTTGTTCTCTGATGGTCAGACCATTGTGCGGCTGCCTCAGCTAGTTCTCTGCCTTAGCTGGCAAGGCTCACTTCCTGTGAGACACCCCTGAGGAGAAGCCACAGGGACCTACCCTGATGCAGCCCTGGGTGCTGGAGAAGCCTCGTGATGACTCCTGCCAGTGCTGAGATGCTTACACACTCACTGCCTCGGCTTTTCTCCTGCAGTCGGCATCGTTGCATGTGTTTTGTGAGTTTGAGGAGGACTTTGTAGATCGGTGTTGGACATATGGGCTAATGTCAGATTTATGGGCTTGGACTGGACTGGGTTGGGATGCTTTCTGAATGTACACTTACCTTTCATATAAAACTCTCTCTTACATACATATGAGTTTCTGTGGATTTCTTTCTCTAGTCTACCCAGACTAACACAACGACCCTTACCCTAGGAATTAGAAATAGCAAATGTCCTGCCCCAACTATTTATGTCCTACCCTTCTAACTTAGTCCTCAGCGATCCCCCTCTTAACTAATGAGATTCCACTCACAGTTGACATGTGCCTTTTTGTTTGTTTGAAGAACACGTGATCTTGCTTTACCCTCAGAGTACTTTCTGTTTAAATTCTAGGTCTTCACGTTTACTGTGCTACTGCCATTGAATGGCCCCTACTCATCAAAAGACTGATTTCTTCTCACATTAGCACACAGTTTTCAACACATATTTGTGAGAACATTGACTGCTTAGATAAATAAATAGGCAATTGTTGTGACAAGACTGCTAGATGCTTACCTACATAAAGGATGAATGTTTTGAAAAATATTTGATTCTCAAGAAAAAAATAATAGAGTTGGAGCAGATTGTTTCAAAGAAACAGGTCAAGGTGGGAGGAAAGGATTTCCTAAGCAGATTATGATTTACCTGTCACTCGAAGTCTTCACAGCCACGTATTTAGTCCTAGGCACAGGTTTTGGTATAAACTGACTAAAAATGAAAGGGAGAGAGTATTTTACCAGTATATTTAATATCAAAATAAACTATATAAGAGCTTCATCAGGAAAAGGAGATGGCACTGACCACTTTGGGCGATGGATTTCTCAGAAATACATTGGGGATCAGTAGACTCATTTGGGCAATAACACATGCAGCAGTTTCAATGGGTATCTGCAATGGTGCTCTTGACAGGGCTCGGCATGAGAGATCATTTCCACAGGATGTCAATGACCTTGACAACCACAGGCATAGCCACCGAGAGGTGGACAAAAAAAGGTAGGAAAAATTAGTCCGAAGCAATTAGAAGTCAATGGCTATAATCACAGCATACTTGTGGCCACCTGGGGATTCTTGGAAGCATATGGAAGAATTTGAAGGTTGCTGAGATTTACAAATAAGAGGTAAAGTGAAAATAGCAGCCAACTTCTTTGAGACTTCAGTCTTTCGATGGGTGTGATTGAGAATCACCACAGTCTTTAGCAACAATAAGGCTTAAGCTAATATAAATTTTTGACCAGGGAAGGAAAAAGACAAATACACAGTGAGGAAGGGATTTACCACTTAATCACACCAGTTCCTGTTTTCCTAAAGAGGAAAAAGGGGCCAGAATAGGTGTCTCATGGCATAAAGGAGAAAAGCTGTTTTCAAAGAATTGCTAGGGCCCCATGTGGAAAAAAAGATTTCCCCCTCTCTACTAAAGTTGTCAGAACCCATGTTCTAATGGAATAATTATTGCTTAGGAAAGTATGCTTATATCAAATGAAGTTGATGGAAGAAGAAAATATATCTTTAAGGAGGACATAATGAAAACCTGGGACTGATTAAAGTGTAAAGTAAGCACGCTTAGTAAATGCATTCATGTTTGTGTGTGTCTGTGTGTGAGTGTGTGGGTGTGCGCACAATGTGAGAGATGGAAGAATACGGAAAAGACATGTTTCTATGAGGAGAAATAAATCACTGTGCATATACCATGTGTTACCACTACACTGAGCCTTTTGCATGTATCTTTTAATTCCGCCAATATCCATATGAGCAAGGTACTGTTATCTTTATTTCCCAGGAGAGGATGCTGATGCAGAAGATTTAGCAAAGATTGACAGAAGTCATACTGATTCGAATTCAGAAAAATCTGGATTTGAGCATATGCTCAAATAGTGTACAGTAGCTGGAGAAGGCAGACCCATGAGTTGGAGCAGCACTTTGGGGGTAGTGGCCCAGGAATCTTTGCTCGCTGCCCCATACACTCCAGGTGTCCCAGTGCTGAAATCACAAAGCCATCACAGATGATAGTTACCTAATTTTTAAAATGAGGTGAACCTCATGCAAAGGTCCCAGTGAAGTGTGTTTTCAGAGTACTTTATCCAAGGGTAAGTGATAAATATTGATGACCATTTAAAAGAGGTAATAAGAAAAGCTATATGAGCTGAAGTCTTTTATTCAATCTATCCTTTAATACTTGACCTTCGTCTTTCCTTTGTTTACCATCTTGGTTCAAGACCCTATTTGTGGAGACTGAGTGTGAAATTTTGTACAGGTACATGAGACAATATTCTGGGTGGGTTTGTTGTGGTTGTTGCTCTTGAATCAGCACCTCACTCACTCACTCACCTGACTTATTCCACACAATGGACAAAAACACATTGCCTGGTTCTGTACCGTCTTCACAATCAGTTGCAGATCAGGCCCTTGAGATCCCTAGAGTTTTCCTTCATTTATTTTCATAAGTAGATAGCCAGGCCTTTGTTCCTACTCTGTCGGTCTGATAGCTCCATTGAAACCAGTTCAGCATCCGAGCAATAGGCAAGTCTCCATTGACAGACCGAAGGTGGCTGTGCATAAAGGGCACTAGCCCCAAATAAAACCTGGGTTTCCTGCATGGTTGGTGAGAATTCTTCCTCTAAGGCACCAAAGGCTCTTCCATCCTGAGTAGTAAGCCAGAAAAGCATCATTTCTTCCCTCATCTTCCTGATGTTTTTATATAGAACTCCCACTGCGATTTCTCTCAAAAGATGGGGGGGGGGGGCCACAATAAATTGTACAGAGCACACCAACTCTCCTCTCTAGACCTTTGTTTCCTCCCCTGCATTGCTAAGAGTCTAGACTCAATGTTCCTTCCAGCTGTTGTGTGGCATGCTTCTTCACTGATTATCCACAGCTGTATTCGTGGTACGCTCTATTTAATGGAGAATGTCCTATGGGTGGTAATAGACAGTGAAACAGGTCACCAGAGAAGGGTGTAAACGGTTCTCTTGGAAAAGGAAGAGCCAGTCAACCTTGCTGAAAGACATGGAGGTGTGGTTCAGACAAAATGCAGGGCGTCAGTGCAGAGGAGTGTGTAGGGATGGCCAGAATGGGCTCTGAGAATTCTCTCTGCTTCATCATGTTCTGTCTGCACACAATAAGTGTGGAACCAATGTTTGTCAAGTGAGTACTCTCCATGTGCACTCTGGACTTTCCAGGCCTCACCAAACACTTTCTCATGCATTGTCTCACTTGACCCTACAATGCCCTTCCAACGTGGTTAGAGACTCTACAGTTAACCCCATTTTACAGATCCAGGACACTGAGCCACTGAGCATGGAAGTGATTATGTCAAGGTCAGAGAGTCAGTACATGGCAGAACGAGGTCTCCAACGCTTGACTCGTTAAACTCTAAAGCCTCTGCTCTTTCCACGGCATTCCGCAAGCCCTGCAATTCTAAGACGCACTCCTAAAATAACACACAAGACTCAGCCAGCCTCCTCCTTTGTTCCCCTGACCTCATTAAAGCTTTAAATGGAACTGTCCTCACAAACTTAAGGTGCAACATCAAATCTGTCTGAGTTTCTAAGGCACGTAGCAACAGCTTGCTTTAATCTAATAATTGGCTGGAGTAGGACCACCGAAAGGACATAAAAAAGGCAAATTGTTATTTTTCAAAACCAAGCCATTCCCCTGCCTAAAAGGTTCACAGCCTTTTCCTTTTCCAAGAAAATATTTATTCCTCTAAAAGATTTCTTCCCGTTAACAATATTTTTACAGCCTTTGTGAGACTTTTACGGCATTCTAGATGCAACCTAAATACTATATATTTCAAGAATGGAACCATTACATTAAGAATGCTGCATATGTTTAAAAGTGTCTTTTATGAGGTTTATTAAAAGAAGCCATAAATTTTGGAGAAGGGTTTAAGCCATATTACATTGATCTTACTTCTCATTTAAACAAAATGTAAACTTTAAGTAAAACCTTGCTGTGGAATGTAAACTCCCTCATATACCCTGAGCTTACTCATTCACATCCGCCACTTTAAAAATATTAAATCATCTACGAAGCACTCCATTTCTTTGAGTGTTTTCCAATCACAACAAATAGCTTTCTGGTGATTGCTTGTACCTGTTGACTTTCTTGGACTTGTTCACAGTGAGGAATAGGTACTGCCAGCTGGAGACAGGGCAGAGGTTTTAAACCATTCTCAGCTCTGCACGCCAAGGGTGACCTGCAGTCCAACATAGCTCCGGAGCTACCTGTTCCGAATAGGAACTCATTCTCAATCACCAGCTAACACTGAGTCCGTTTCAACTCAAGGCAACCCCCGGTGGGTCAGAGGAGACCTGTGCTTCTGAGAGTGCTCCAAGACTGATATTCAGAAGTACATCACCAAACAGGCCTTTCTACTGAGGAGTCTGAGTAAACTTGAACTTCCAGTCTTTCAGTTAGCACTGAGTATTACCATGTCTACCACACAGGGACTCCCAACCACAGAAGTTAGATTCTTGTATTAGTCCCATTTTAGAAATGAGAAAACTGATGTGCAAAGACCAATAAAAAGCCACTGCCATTGAGATGATTCCAACTCATAGCAACCCTACATGAGAGTTTCCAAGATTGGAACTCCCTAAAGGGAGCAGATAGTCTCATGCTTTGCCTATAGAACAGTTGATGGGTTCGATAGGCTGACCTTGCAGTGGTTGGCAATCCAGTGCCTGGCCAACAGTGTCATCAGGGCTCCCCGTGGCACAGAAAGGGGTTGCACGATTTTCCAAGATCGCCCAAATGAATAAGGGACTGAGTCAGCATGTGAGGCCAGATATCTGGCCCCCATATGACTAAACCCAAGAGCTATTCTACACCCCGGCACTACTAGGCTTCTTCATAGGATTAGTATGAGGATTCTAAAGCCAAAACTTAACTCACTGCCTTTGAGTCAATTGTGGTCTTACAGGACACTCTTAGGGACTTGATAAAACAAGGTAGAACTGCCTCTGTGAGTTGCCCAGACTAAGTTTTTATGGGAGAAGACTCGCCTTTCTCCTTTGGAGTAGCAGGAGGGTTCAACATGCTGACCTGTGGTTAGCAGTCCACTGTATAACCCACTAAGCCACCAAGGCTCCTGTCATGATAAGATGATATACATACAGCACGTAGCAAAGTATCTGCACACATACTCAACATAATCACTAACGTCATCAGTATGGTAGCTGTGGGCTGTTGACCAAAGGGTTGGTGGATCAAGTCCATCCAGATGAATCTCATAAGAAAGACCTGAGAACCTACTTACAAAGAAAACCAGCCATTGAAAACTCTAGGGAGTGCAGGTCTACTCTGCTGTGAATTGGAATTGCCCCTCTAGCACCTGGTTTTGCTTGTTAGGTTGAGCCAGGACGTGTTCAGGCTGATGTAGTCTGTACCAGAGCCATCCTTCACAAGGCAAATTGTGCTGTGTGCCCAAAATAACTCTCTTAGCCCTGGTCCAAGTGAAAATGAAGTTAGCACAGATTACCTAGCAAGGAAACAGAAGTAAGCTAATCAATCAGCTAGATAGGACAGAAGGGTGGCTCCAGCGCACAATATGTTAAGACCTCATTTATAACAACTCCGGGCCTCGTTAGCACTATCGGTATGATTTCTGGAATTAGAGAGGGGTGTCTCATCTCGCTGCCAAACACACCACATGCAGAGCAATAGCTATTAGTTTTGCCTTTGGGGTCCTTGGATTTATATGTATTGATTCTTCTGCCTGAAAAGCTCTTCTCTCACTTCTTCTCATGATAAACTCCTATCCATCCTTCACTACAAAGGTCAAATGTCATCCTCTCTAATGTCTCCTTCTTTGTAAGACCTCCTTGAACTCTTCAACAATTTTTAAAGCTTGAATTTAGCTACATGTTTACATGTCTTTCGATCTTGCTAAGTCTCAGACGGTAAACTCTCGTGGATCATGAGTTATTCAGCGCTGCATCCCATCATCTAAAACAATGCCCCGTCCAAAGATTTTCTATAAAAATCTGGTAAGAAGATGAGCAAACGATGCTCCCAATGGCCTTAGCTTACCCAGTTACCTCAAGGGCTGGTCATGACAGAATTAAAAACCAGAAAGAAATTATCCTCTAAATTATTCTCTGCCTAAGCTAAGGTCTATAGATTTCACAAGGGAAAATCTGAACTACTTAATTTAGACCTTCCCAGGGCCATAGGAAATGAAACCGTCGACTGACATGGAGTGCAGTGGTGAAGTTGCTCCCTGGCTAAGCAAAGGTTGATGGTTGGAATCCACCCAGTGGCATCTTGGAAGAATAGCCAAGTGATCAACTTTAAAAATCATCAGTCTTTGAAAACCCTAAGGAGCCCAATTCTACTTTGATCCACACAGAGTTGCCATAATGTGTAATTGACTCCATGACAACTGGTTAATTATTTAGGTTCCCAAGAGCTTACCATAAAGCCTGGACAAGGAAAGTTGCCCCTTGCAGTTTCACGAAGCTTCTCCCTATACCACCATGCCTCAGTTCCCATTTTCAAAGCTCAAAATTCAAACTCACTGCCATTGAGTAGATTCCAACTCATCGCAACCGTGTAGGACAGAGTGGAACTGTTTCTGTGGGGTTCCTTGACTGTAACTGTTTACAGGAGTAGGAAGACTCATCTTTATCCAGCTGGCTGACTGATGGTTTAGAACTGCTGACCTTGTAGTTAGGAGCCCAATACGTATCCCCTCTATCCAAAGACTTCTCCATTCCCTATTTTTGTTGTTGTTGCCAGGTGTCTTCTAGCTGGGTCCTACCCATAGTGACCCTCTGCACAACAGAACTAAACCCTGCCAGGTCCTGCACCCTCCTCACAATGGCTCCTGTTCTCAGAGTCCACTGATGAAGCCTCCGTGTTGGTCCAGCTGCTTCTTCCTCAGTTTCACAAAAAGCAAACAAGTCAATCCTGACCCATAGCGACCCTATAGGATAGAGTAGAACTGGGATTGGAGTCTAGCCTGTCAATCAGGTCACAGCCTGATGATGCTTCCTTGTGCGTGTGACCTGCTCATGAGGATTCTGGAACGTCTTCACTTTCGAGTTAGAAGTGGACCACCCTCTCTCTCTGCTTTCGCCTGAGTCTTGAGTGATTTATGGGCTAGTATCAGACTTATGAACTTGATCTAGGCTGGGTTGGGATGTTTTCTTCATATATAATTACTCTTTGATATAAAGCTCTCTCTTACACACGTCTCTGGGTTTGTTTCTCTAAAACACCTGGCCTAACACATTAGAGCCCTGTCTTTCTTCCTCGGAGCTGCTGGTGGTTTCAAACTGCCAGTCTTGAAGATCAAGCCCAATTAGTAGGCCCACTGCCACTGTACCTCCTTGTTTCCCATTTTAGTACCTTTTAAAGATAAATGTTTGCTGTTTGAAAATCTTTTAAATGAGCAGGTACCCCCTGCCAAGACCTGGCCTAAGCAAATCAAATCTAAGATTTCTAGGCAGCAAAGTGAGCATTGTTTTCACCAGAGTCAATTTGGAGAAAAACAATTAAACTCCTTTATTGGACCTGAAGATGTAGCCCTTCTCCTTCACAGGCGATCTGCCCCTTGCACCCCTCTTCGCTCTGAAATCCACTCACCCTCTGCCATCTTTTCACATTTTGGGGAGAAAACCACTTAAGTGTGAATTTGCCGGAAGGATTGTTCAATGGTAGACTTGAACTCAGATAGTATCTGGCCTAACTAGCTATGTAGCAGTGACATCTACTGGGGAACATTGTCACTTCAGGGCTTCTGCTTTTGGACTGCCCTAAGCGACACAGTACACACTCGCCCTTAGGACAACGCGGTCAGGTGGTTGATATTGTGATTTGCATTAGTTAGCTGAGGCCGCTGAAGAAGAGCTGGAATTTGAACTCAGAGCAGTGAGAATGAGGTTTCAACCATTAAGCCCGCTGCCTCTTCTATAGTCAGTTGCTGCATTTTGAGCCATGTTTTTGTATCTTGCTTTGAAAACGTGTGTTTGTGTGTCTGCTTCCCTAATAAAATCTCTTCTCTTCAGGGCAGGACCTTTGTCTTATTCGTGCCTGTCATGTCAGCACGTGCACCACCCTCAAAACCAATGGTCTGTTTGAACTCGTGCCCGAGATGACATGTCAGTCCCATCGCTTGCAAGGTCTCCCTCTTTGACGTGACCCTCCACTTTACGTGATAAACCTAGGAAGGCTGTTAAACGTTTCTGGGAATAACTCAGAGCCCCAAAGGGAGAGCCAGGCCCTGGTGTCTCTCCTGCTCTATCATCAACAATGTGATTTCTGCCACTGCAAGATCTCCCAATGTACACATGCCTGCTCTTACTTGTAGATCAGAGACTCAAGTTGGTACAAATTCAGATTTCTGAGGTGAGACGGGCTGAGAGCACTGGACTGGCTCTCTGTGGTCCCACCTCCTCACCAACTCCAACACCAATGCACCCGAAGCTCCAAGAGCTTTAAGGACCCTTCTGGAGTCTCTCCTCCTTCTGTCACAAAAGTAAGCTGGGGGATGGGGGGGGGATGACGGGGATAGAACAGGTACCGCAGTCAAGTCAGGAGGGGGGACGTGTGCTGGCTGGGGTTTTTCCTCCACAATCCGCTTGTTGGAAATGACTAGTTTTGCATTGCCCATGAACTGTTTGTCATCGGTTGCTGATTAAATACAAAACAGCAAAAGTATCTGCATGCAAAGATATTGCTTCAAGATGTGGTCATTGGTGAATGCATGTCTTTCCACAAATGTTGGTGAGCAGTGTGTATGGCCCGTGGAACATGACTCGGGCAAGGGTTTTTCCATCGCCACACCTGCACCATTGGATTGAGTCCAGGGAACTGCTGACCGGTGAGCGCTGCTCTGTCTCCGCCTTTCTAGTATAATCACCTTCAACTCGGTCTCCTTTACTCGGTCATGAGAGAAAGCGGCTTTCTTCCACATTAACTTTCAGAAAGCAAATAGAAAACATTAATTTATTACTTACCCTTCTCAAATCTGGAGGAAACCACTTTAATATTCAGAAAACGGTTTACAGTTTGGGTAAAAACAAACCTTATTCTAGTACATATGGTAGCTGTTTGCAAAACCAATGAGGATTCCCTTTGTAGAGATAGGTTGTAACTATTGGAGCCTCGTTCTAACCGTCACATTAAGAGAAGCCATGAGACTTCCTGATGAGCAGATCCTCCTGGAGATATATATCAAAGCAGACAGAGGATAGCCTCATTATTTAAAAGGAAAATAGAACTTCATATGGTGAGGAAGCATAATGAAGGATATTGGAAGATTTTATGGTAGGACACAAAACCACCAGGCATGAGTTGCCGTCGAGTTGACTCTGGCGCATGGTGACCCATGGGTGTGTCAGGGAAGAACGGTGCTTCAGATGATTTGCTTTGGCTGGTTTTTCAGAGATGGGATCCCAGGACTTTCTTCCAAGGGACCTCTGGGTGAATTCAAACCCGCAACTGTTCGTTTAGCTGACAAACGTGTTAACATTGGCAACTCTCTGGGCTGCAGCACGTAATGAAGACCTGCGCTACTACATGGATTTAGGCAGAGGAAGAGATAAAAAAATAAAATCTTTCTCAACAAAGAAGGAAGGAAAGTAGGAGGAGAAAGGAAGGTTGGTTGCCCATTAAATATGAGAGCTGAAATGTGTTGAATACGTAAGCCCCAGCGAAGGAGAGTAAAAGAGGGGTGAAAGTGTAAGGAGACTGAGGTCATGTTAAAAGTTGAAGGGGAAGGTAAAAGCCCAAGACCACCAAAACGAGCCGATCATAAGAGTCTGTGCCCTTGCTCAGAGAAGCTCAGTGGAAGTGGCCATGCATCTCTTCTCTGCTTTTTGTCAAAGTCCCAGGTTCACAGAAAAGGGGTCATGTTGGCCTCACTTGAATATGGCCTAAAAGGATCTGAATCAAGAGCAATGGCCAGGAGGTAGGGAGGCAGCAGCGGGTGTGTACATGTGCAAAGCAACATGGCCAGGCACATTTTACAGAAATATTTTGTGTACACTTACTATACTATACTATGCATTAGAAATATTATGCAGGAGCGTAAGCAGAGACCACGTAGGCAGAATTTCTGTCCTCAGGGAGCTCAGGGCATCTGTATGTGCCAGACTGCCACCCCATTAGTGTCTATTACACTAACCAAATGGAGCTCGGTGAGGCAATGGTGAATGCGCTCAACTGCTCATCCAAAGGTCAGAAATTCAAATCCACTAGAGTCTCTGCAGGAGACAAATGAGGCTAATAGCTCATTAGAGTCACTTCCCGTGAACTCTGGTATGCCGGTGCCCTGTAACCCTGTGCATGGACGTTAAAGTCTAGAAATTGAGGACACCACTGGAGAGAGTATTATAAGGATCAAGTGAGATAGCATACGTAGAGTCACGTGTTATGCACTCAGTAAATACTTATTCCTTCTCCTAGTTATTTTCTCATGAAATGTAGGCTCTTAACATTCAGGGTTTAGTTTTAGTAGAAAACCTTATGTGTACAAACAAGTTCTTGAAAAGCTATTCTTATAAATAAAAGGAAATACGCAGGCAACTACCCAGGTCTTGCCTAAACTTTTGTTTCTTCAGTTCAAACAATGAAGCTATTTATATTCAAGACTGCTGCTACCACCACCTGGTGGCAGCATACAGTATAATAATTGTGAATGGAGAATGCGTCTGTGTGTGTATATGCATGTGTGTGTATGTGTGTGTGTGTGTCATGCACTCCTAGATATTTCTTAGAGTTGTACATGTTACACTCACTTGGGAGGGTTTCAACAGCAAGTGCTGTACACCATATTTTCCTAAATTTGATCTGTATTAAGGCTTTGGAATGTCACGAAGACACCTAAAGCAGTAATTTGTGTTTTCTAAATTCACTGCTGTCTAGTACCATTGGATTCACTACCACTCTCTCACTTGATACCCCTGTTGCAACGTAAAGTCAAAAGCTAAGGAGCACTTTGAATAATCATGTAAAAATAAAACAGGCCATGAAATCAAAAGTAATTGCAACAGAAGAAAAAACGCGGATACATTGGGCCAAGGAAAATCAAAGCCGTGTGCGTTCTACAGGACACTGTCAAGAAAGTGAAGAGATAAGCCCCGGAGAGAGACTACATGTTTGTAAATCATATACTGATAAATGACTTGCATGGAGAACATATGAAGCATTCCCTCAACTCAGTAATGAAAGGACAAATATCCCAACATGAAAATGTGCAAAGAGTATGAACTAGACTTCCTTGTAGAGAAGACACAAAAATGGTCAATAGACATGTGGAAAAGTGTGCTGCATCATTAAGCACCAGGGAAATGCAGTCAAAATCACAATGAGATACCTGGTGGCTTAGTGAGCGACACACTGGGCCGCTAACTACAGGATCAGCAGTTCAAATCCATCATGCACTTCAGAAGACAGATGAGGTTTTCTGCTCCGGTGATGAGTTACAACCTCAAAAACCGACTAAGGTAGTTCTACTCTGTCCGAAAGGGCCGCTGTAACTTAGAACAGACTTGATGTCAGGGAGTTTGGTTTGGTTGGGTCACACCTTCTGCAGAGGGTATTTGGGTAAAATAAAAATAATGGATAATAAGTAACTAGTGTTGGCAAGGATTTTGAGAAACTGGAACCTTCACACATTACTGGTGGGTACATAGTATGGTGCATCTACTGTTCGAACCAGTTTTGTAATTTCTCAAAAAGACTAAACATAGAGTTACCATGTGACTAATCAATTCAATTCCTAGGTGTGTGTGTGTGTGTATATATATATATATATATATATATACACATATATATATATACCTAGTTAGTGTATATATATATACCTAGTTAGTGTATATATATATACCTAGTTAGTGTATATATATATACCTAGTTAGTATATATATGTGTGTATATATACACATTACTTGTACATTACTGTATGTTACTGTTCTTAAGAGCTTTGTTTAGCATAGCTAAAAAGTGGAAACAATCCAAGCATCTATCAACCTATTAATACAAATGGAATATCATTTGAAAATAAAAAGGAATGCAGTAGTGATACATACATACATATAGGAACTTGAAAAATCATGTGCAAAGTAAAAAAAGAAAAAGACGTTACAAAATCACATCATGTCCTTTCATTGATATGGCATACCCAGAGCTGTCAAAGCCATGGAGGAAGAAAGCAGATCAGTGTTGGCCTTGGGCTGCAGGAACAAGTGGCTAAGGAGGTGATGTCTGAAAGATACAGAGCTTATTTGGGGGGGGTGGGGGGTGTTTAAAATGTTCTAAAAATGATTGTGATAATGGCTACATCACTGTGATCATACAAAAAGTCATCAAATGGTAACTCTTTTAAAGGTAACCCTTTAAATGGTAACTCTGCGATTAACTTTTTGAGGAACTGGCATACCGACAACCTACATGGTACGTGAGATCTATCTCAAAGTTGATAAATCAATCCATCCATCAGACTTGAAAGGGTGAGGGAGAAGTGGTAACCCATCTCTCCCCTGTCCAAAGAAAATCTTCTTTTCACTCTTGTGTAAACTTCACAAAATGAAAATTTAAATTCAGGATTAGAAGATAAACTTTATAGAAACAAACATTTCTGTGAAACTAATTTGGTGCACTAGAAACACTTTTCTATTAGAGTTAAAATCCTGATGGTTTTCCTACCAAAAAAATCATCTCTGTTGCCTTCTCCTGGCTTTAGTGATACTGATCAGGATGGAGAAATAATACCATTTCACATTTACTTGTAACACAACTGTCCTTAGATACTCAAAGCAGAGCTAATCTCAAATATGGTATTGAATATTTGAAAGGATAAAAGAGGCATTTTTATGCCTTCCTCATTCATCTGAACAAAGCCCTGTGTCAAAAATCTTTGAAAAACACATATTCTAGTAAAGAACAAGATTAAAAAAAAAAGTTGGGAATCATTCATGGTACTGAAAAATAATTTCTTCTCTTTTTTCAATCCCCAAATTAAAAATAAATTTGAAAACCCAACCTTACGATGTGTTAGATTGAAATGTTTAAATATTGAACCAGTGCCAAAAAAATGATTTGTATGCCTCAATAAATTCCATGAAATTTAAAAAATGATATTATTATCCCATCTGACAGAGTGTCTTTCAGGGACTTGAAGCTGTGTGGCCCAGATTAGGGGCCTTCTAATGGAAAATAAACACGCCACACATTTGACTTACAAATACAGTGGCATATATAACACTCAGAAGACATCTATTCAATGGGGTCCATTTGCAATTGCTGCTTACCAGTATCAATTGTGCCTCTGTCACAGAGCAAGGTGGTCTGCGTCTTGCATATTAGATGCTGATAGTTACAACAGAAATCTTCTCCCAGAAAGGGGAAGGGGGGGGAGGGGGCGAGGATATGCAACGCAGTGTCTATTCACACTCGTCGAATTTCCAAATTTCTTATTTAGAAAGATGGACAGCTGATTCTCTGTGCGATGGGTGTGATGGCCATCTATGTAGCATGAAGCCCACAGTCGTGGGCATATTACAGCGGCCACAAGCATTAGCCGCGTGCCCGCAGACCTTTCTACAGCCTCCGTTCTATCCAGTTCCAAGCCCTAGGATGAAATGCATCCATGCCCTAAAGCCAGGGACATTGGAGAAAAGGGCTCCCCCTCCCCTCTGCTGTTCTGTTTCCGGCTCTTTTCCGAGACTATTTTATGCAAATAGCCTCGCTCCTTTCCTCACCTGCCACTGAATCACCCCCCACCTAGCCCCCCAACGCCCCCCCCCCCCACGGGGCTGCTGGCGAAGGAAGCTCAGGGGTGGGAAGGGGCCTTGCTCACTCTCAGCTGAGGGGCCAGCCGCGCAGGCACAAGATTGATGACACTCGCTGGGCGCACTGAGGATCTCCTCCTAGTGAAAGCCTGCTCATGAGGGCTGATAGACTTGTCATCTCTTAATAAGCATCGCTGATATGTCAGAAGGAGAGCGCCGGAGCAGAAGGGCACACCCAGGCCAAACCTGGCCTCCTGGGATGATGTGCTCATCTGACCTGCCTCCTTCCTGTCTTCGAAAAGTCCCTGGGGGGCCTCGCTTCCCTCTTGGGACCCAGAGGAGCACATTTCGGATCCAGAACCTCTCATGTGTGGCCTTCCTAATTTCCCACGTGTCCTCGAAGCTGCATTCAACCCACGCTTGGGTAAAAACGAGCAGATTATCCAATAAGCAAGGTCAACGGTACTTGACTTGTGCTGGGTTACTAATCTGCAGTGAACAGTCTCGCACTTTTCACACCGCATGTGGTGGGCCCACTACGGATCAGGAAGTAAGCACTGGTAAACCCGGGATTACCTTGCTGATGGGGTACACTAGCCTCAGATTGTGCATCTAGAAGGGGCTTTACTTCTGGAGGAAGGTGCTGTGTGGTTGGAAGAGAGACAGCTGTCAGTCATATCTATAAACCGAATATTTGCTGTGGTGAAAAAATGTGGAAATGTTCACTAGAGATTAGGAAGGAAAACTTACTTAAACTTTGCTTATTGGGTAATCAGACACGGAGATGCCGCAGCCCACTCCTGCCTGGAAAGAGGGTCACACACCAAGGATGCAGCCTGTGAAAATCTACCCTGAAAGGAATGCCAAGCACCGAAGGCTACAGAAGCTGAGAGAGACAAGGAAAGAGCTTATCCAAGAGAGCAAGGCCCTGTCAGTGCCCTGAATTTGGACATGACCTTTGAGCAGATCCACATCTGACCTTTAAAGATACTTTGTGGCAGTCCTAGCAAACTAAGAAACTGTCCTATAAACAGTTTCTGACGCCCTACCTTCCCCACAAATGCTTCCCTGATGAACTCAGTGGACAATCCGTCTCCCTTCACTCCAATCAACCCATAAGAAAACTCCCCAATGCCTTCGCATTGAGCTCCCCTGGCACACCTCTGTTTCCTCATCTGGTGTCCTTATGAGCTGGCATAGACCAGATGCATGATGGACATCAGGTATTGAACGAACATGCACACGCATGAGCTCCATATCCATCCTTTTCCTTCCTTGAGTGGAAACCAAACTTATTTTAGCTTGTACCTAAGCTAATAAGGAGCCCTTGTGGCACTGCCCACAAGAATTGGAAGGCCAACCACAGCTTGGCAATTCGAACCCACCTGCCACTCCTAGGGAAAAGCGGGAACTTTCTTGGAGAAAAATGAAAGGTGTACAAAGTCTTGGGTCAGATCGACTCAATGGCAGTGGGTTGGTTTGGGGTATATAAGCTAATCCTCATTTTAACCTCCACTGTGATGTTTACATTGGTTTTAAATTTTTCTCCAAAGGGTGTTTGTCGTTGTGTATCTGTAGTAGAACTTCGGGAGGACAGGGACCCAGTGACCACCACTGTTACCACCAAACCCTGCTGGAGAAAGTAAAGAGTTCTGTAACTGGTGGGGCCACCGCAGCGAGCAAGCTTTCCCCTAGCACCTCCTCCGGTTTTATGGCTGTTGTTCACACATTCAAGCCTCACAGGCAGCTTGAGCTGCACAAGGCACAGAGGGGGTCCTTGAAATCAAAGTCCCAGGACACAACTAGAGGCAAAACCTGGTGTTTGTCACAGGGCACTAAGTGCCCCACTCTGGAATCTGACTCTGGAATCTCCACGCTGTACCAGGCACCACAGGAAATTACTCTTCTGATAGTTTGAAACTTTTTTATGTGTAACATGTGTGTGTATATTCAAATCGTGAGCTTACATTTTCATCTTGAAATAATTGCAATTAATAAATTACAATGGAGCTGCGGTATGAGTTTCATTCCCAGGGGTTCCATATTGTGTTTATATTCCTAGAAGTCAGTCTGAGGCTGAACTCAAAAAAGTTCAGCTCTGGAATTCAAGGAGGTTTACAGAACATGCAGGGTGCAGGCACAAGGGCACAGTTCAGCTGTGGACTCCTCTTCTGGAATCCTTGTTTATGCTCTGTAGCAAGCCTGCCCCTAAGGCAAAGGCTTCTTTTCTTATTCCCCATCCCCCTCATGTTCAGACCCAGCACCAGCTAACAGCACTCACAAAGCAGCACCGTTCCTCGCCACCATGTGCTTCCTCCCAAGGAAAGCGCAGACGAATGGGAAGCCGACAGCAGTCATTGACTGGAGAAACCAGCTCTTCGGTTGTCACAGGGGCAGCGGGGCCGGGGTAGGGGCCACAATTCCCCAGCCAACGAACTCTAGGAGAGTGAGATCTTACCTCTTTCCAGCAGAGGTGGAGAGTTTCCACACAAGCAGAAAGTTTCTTAGTAGGAGGAGGGTTTGCAGATAAAGATAGGGAGGGCCTCTGAAAAGCTCAATTCACACATCAGCAAATAAAGACTTTGCTAGTGTTTTCAAAAGGTTTTGTCCAGAAGGGACATTATGTTTATCCATTCGGAAGGTCAGGATTCCCAGAAAAACAGCCTTTTAGGCAGGGCCATGTTCATGAGGTGCAGCCGGCCCTTCAAGATGGACTATGTCGCTGAGCTTCTGGGCCTGGTGAAGAAACTTATCTGTGATAACATGCTGCCATAGTTGCTTTGGGTTGTGGGCTCATGACTCGGAGGATCATGCTGGTGGAGTGGTGGAATATTCTGTGAATGTTCAGCCTATTGAATCAGCTCAACTATCTCAAAGCCATTCTAACAGGAAACCCTGTGTGTGACAGGACACCTACCACTGTTGTTACCATCTGTGTACCCAGGGGCCAAGTTCCTTCATATGGACCGTCTAGGGGGCATTTCAACAGAAGACTCTGCATGCCAGCAAGTAGGCCGCAAATGCCACTATTTTCACTGGTGGCCACAGAGGTCATTCTTATTTGATCGCATTGACCCTGGGAGTGTGACAGATCCTTCAAAGGGGGCGGGCAGGGGTGGCCAGCACTGCTAAACTATTTCAATGTTAATGAAAATATGTTTTCCCAATGTTAAGACAAAGAATATTCTAGTTTGTTTGTTCCCTGAATAGAACGCACTTGCATTTTAGAATGTTGGTCGACTTTCTCAATGAAACCAAATAGAGAATACAAAGAAAGTCACAAAAAGCCAGGTCTGCTAACCTGTCTCCCTATTGTTCTGTAGAAGGTGTGATCTTTCTGTTTCTTCAGAGACACTGGTTCTTTCAGTGGAGGGGGCGTTGCTGGGGAGGGTGTACTGGAGTAAGTCATCTCAAAGCCATTCAGCATCATCCATGCAGTCCAGCAAAAGAAGGAGCGCCTGCTTTGGAGTGAGGCTCACTGACTTGCTCTGATTCCAGACTCTGTCACTTCAACTACATGCACCGCCCCATCACGCACACACACACACACACACACACACACACACACACGTTTTCACATCTCCTTGGTCGATGTCATCCATCCATGACATCTTACACATAATAATCACTGCCTTAGAACTTAAATTCTGAGCACTGGGCTTTCAGATGGCTACTATTTATTGAGTTCGTTCTGACCATTCACTGGGAAGGTGAAAAGTTTGGCCTTCAGGCAGAGTGTGTTTGCCACAACTCTCTTGGCCAGCCCAGGTGGAGGAATCCTAGCACTCATACATTTGTCTCAGTTACCATGATGGGACTTGGGACCCTAGGGGAGCACGGCCATGAGTCAGATCGGCCAAGGTGATTGGAGCTCCCTGAACCAGCTTGTCAATTTTGCTAGTCTGCAGCGGTCTACATATTTCAACAGGTCCCTTTCCCACTTCTACGGCCCTGCCTGCAATTGTGGCGAGTCAATCTGCGACGAACCCTAATTTAGTACCAAATGTCCTTTGTGTTCCATGTTTTATAATTTGGCTGTGTGATTGTGATTCCTTTGGACACCATTATGGCTTCATGCATATGGTATCCCTCATCCAGATGATTCTACTTTGTCTTCGCCCTGTTTTTATATTTGAATTTGGGACCTCTTTTATCCCCTAGAACATAACTCAAAAATCATCTACCATTGCTAATTGCCCTTGACTTAAGTCTCATTCATGGCACTTCGATGTGCATCAGAGTAGAATTGTGTTTTATAAGGTTTCCAATTGCTGATATTTTGGAATTAAGCTGCCTGGTCTTTCTTTTGATTTGTCTCTGGGTGAGCTTGAAATACCAGCTTGCTGTTTAAAAATGGAGCACATTAGCTATCTTTGTCACCTAGGGACTCCCAATAAATCATAGTTCTTAACGTCATAATCATCATTATTAACCGGAATGATGGAAACTTGATCAGTATATCAAACAGCTCTTCATCAAATGCTGTGTGCTAGGTGTGGTCAAAGATACATAAAGCCATGATCCTGAAATCAATGCATTTTATCATCCATCAATTTCAATGTGAGAACATTCATGATGGTTAAGGAACACAGAGGCAAATATATCACAGTGTTTACCAGGCGGCAGGTAACAGTAAGCACACTTATTAAAACAAAAGCATATTTCTTTGGCTTTACATCTACCAATTATGAATATGGCAAATCTCCCCAATTATGTCCCAGTTAAATTCTCGGGGGTTCATAAGCTCATGGAACAGTTTCCTCCGCAGCAAGAGGCAGTCCTTAGGCTTGTTTGCTTCAGTGGCCTCAGTGCAGTCTCTTTTTGCAGTCATTACCAATAAAGTAAGGCAAACAAAAATTTCATCTATGACTCCATGGCCCAACTCCCTTGTATTTTGAGGGGATGGCAGAGTGTTTCAAAACTGTTGACGTTCAGTCCTTTAAACCAGCTTTCTCTCCCGGGTTTGACAGACTCCACCATTCCCAGTTGTCTGACATCTGTCACTTCACATTTCAAACGCATGCATGTTTTCTGCCAGGATCAAAGGAGGTTTTGAAACCCCCTACCAAAGTTCACTGGTTCCAAAGCCACTGGCACAACCAGAGGGCATCAGCATGCTGCCAGACTTGGGCGGCCATCCCAGCATGATGCTTCCTCCATCTCTTCTCCACTGGCACCTCGAACATACTTCACTGGCAAGGTTAATGAATATGCACGTTCCATCTGATATGTCCATGGTGCGATCCTACATCCCCATCTAACCGTAGCTCCAAGAGAAGATGCCTGCTACTTCATCTTGCTATTCAGGCGGAGAACAAGGCAGCCTTGAGAGCACAACACATCAGAGAGATCTTGCAGTTCGGTGGGTTGAATCCATTTCGCCTCACAGTGATGCCAGAGCCCTCCTTTAAAATGTACAACAGAATGAAGCACTGCCCAGACCTGTGCCATCTTCACAGCCGTTGACTGCTATGTTTGAGCCCCTGATGCTGCCGCTGTTTTAATCCATCTCATTGAGGATCTTCCTCATTTTCATTGGCCCTTTCTTTTCCCAAGCAGGAAGTCCTTGTCCGGAGAATGGTCTCTCCTGATAACATCACCACAGTGTGTAAGGTGAAGTAGGGCTATTCCCACTTCTAAGGGGTATCCCTGCTGGAATTCTTTAAAGACAGATTGGTTCATCATTTCGGTAGTCATGGTATATTCAACATATTTCACAACATCATGATTCAAACGCATCCATTCTTCTGCAGTCTTCCTTACTCAGGTCCCAGATTCCACATGCTCATGAGGTACTGGAAAAGGACATGGTTTGGGGCAGACACACCTTAGTCTTCAGAGTGGCATCTTTGCTGTTTTCGCCGATAACTTGAAGAGGTGTTTTGCAGCAGATGTGCACAATGTAATGTGCCATTTTCTTTCCTGGTTGTTGCTTCCACTGGCATTGATTGTGGTTTCAAGTAAGACAAAATCCTTGAAAACTTTACAATTTACTCTTTGTGATGATGTTCCCCTTTGGTCCAGTTGTGAGGACTTTTGTTTTATGTTGATGGGTAATCAATAGGGAAGGCTGTAGACATTGATTTTCATCAGTTAGCACTTGAAATCCTCTTTGCTTTCAGCAAACAAGGATATCATAGATGGTTAATGATCCTCCTTGGATCCTCATGCCACTTTTTATTTTTCTTCTTTAACTAGTCTAGTTTCCCATCCCATTTTCTTGGTGTGTAGATTAGATAAGTGTGGGGAAGGGACACAGCCCAGCTATACACGTTCCCTGACTTTAATCCATGCAGGATACCTTTGTTCTGTTCACGCAACTGCCTCTGAGACTATGCACACATTAACCATGAGCACAATGCAGTGTTCTGTGATTCCCATTCTTCATAATGTTCTCCATCGTTGGTTATTCTCCACACAAACAAATGCCTTTGCATAAGTCAGTAAAACACAAGTAAATATTTTTCTGGTATTCTCTGCGCTCAGCAAAGAACCATCTGACCTCAGAAATCATATCACCCATTCTCGTCCTCTTTAGAATCTGGTTCTATTTTTGGTAGCTCTTTTTAAATTGTTTTCAACAAAATTTTACTTGGATGTCATTTTAATGATGTTATTTGATAACGTCAACATTCTGTTGGATCACTTTTTTTGGAATGAGGGCTAATACAGATCTTTCCCATTCAGTTGACAAGGTAGCTGTTTTCCAAATTTTATAGCATAGACTACTGAGCATATCCAACATTTCATCATTTGTTGAAACATTTCCATTGGTATTCCACCAATTTCTCTAGCCCCTCCCCCTTTTTATTTTGCTAATGCTTTTAATGTGGCTTGGAATTTTCCATCAGTAGTGCTGGTTCTTCATCACACATTACCTGTGGAAATGATAGAATAATGACTAATAATTTTTGGTACTGTGATTCTGTGTATTATTTCCATCTTATTTTGATAGTTGATTAAATATTTTGCCTGTGGAATTCTTCAGTATTGAAGCAACTCCCGGCTGGACTTTGTCTTCAGAGTTTTTAGCTTGAGAAATACTTGCTTTTTGGGTTTCCGGCTCCCCGTCTTTGTATATTGCTAAAATCTCTGTGCCACTCTTTTATTCCATCATTTCTTCCATTCATTTTAGCTATTCTGGGTTCCGAAGCAAATTTCTAAGTCTCTCCTGATACCCATTTTTGTTTTGCCTTTCTTTCTTGTCTTATAAAGGATTTTTTCTTTTCTTGATGTATCGTGTCTTTGATGACATCCCAAACTTCGATGGTAATTAGGGCTCAATGCAGCCAGTTTGTTCTTGAGATAGGCTCTAAAGGAAGGGGACCTGTACTGAAGGTTGTAGTTTGGATCTCGTCGAGTTGTTTTAACTTTCCTTAGCTCAACTTAAACTTGCATAGGAGCAACTGATGTCCTGTTCCACAAGTCAACAAGCTTCTAGACTTGTTGGGACTGATGATATTGAGTATTCCATGGTCTCTTTCCACAGATGTAGTTGCTTTGGTTCCTGTATATTCCATCCAGCCAGGTCCCTATGTATAGTCACCATCCATAATGAGTAAGTCATTGACCTCATAAAACTCTGTCATGTGATAATCTCCAGTGTTGCTTCTATCACCAAGCCCAGATTTTCCAATTACTGATCCTCTTTCTTTCTAACCAACTTTTGCATTCTAATCACAAATAATTATTAATGTATCTAAACTGTATGTTTGATCAAGTTCAGATTGAAAATGCTAATGGAACTCATCAATTTCTTAATCTTTGGCACCCGTGTTTGATGTATAAAGTTGAATAACAGATTAACTAATCTTATAAAAATGTGACTATTAACCTATCACTCCTAGCATTTTATTTCAGGTTAGATCCTGACATGTTCTCGATGACAATGCGTGCAGTGCCATTCCTCCTCAGTTTGTCGCTGCATGTGCTCTCAGACAGATGAGCATCTGATCCAGAATGGCCAATACAGGTCCATTGTTATCTAATGGCTAAGATTTCCATCTCTTTGTGTTCCATTTCATTTTTCATAGCTTCCAATTTCCCTCAATTCATACATCCCATATTCTGATTATTAATGGATACTTAAAGTTGTTTCTTCTCATCTTGCATCATGTCCCATCAGGAAATGATGGTCACAAGGGTCATAAGGAATGGATGAGTCACCCAAGGCACAATATAGCACTGATGAAACACACAATATTCCTCTGGTTCCTTGAGGCTTCCTCACCCCACCACCATGACTGCAGTCCTGCCTTCCACTGCGGGCCAGACCAAAGCATGTGCACAGGTACAGATAAGAGATAAGAGCTCATGACACAGGGAATCCAGAAACAGGGATGGGCAAAGTGATACAAGGAGAGTAGGGTGAAGGTGTGGGGGGAGGGGAGGAAGGGGAAACCCATCGCAATGATTGACACATAACCACCACCACCCCAGGGGGACAAACAACAGAAACTGTGGGGGAAGGGAGACAGTGGTCATTGTATGATATGAAAATAATAATTATTTACAATTTATCAAGGGTTCACGAGGGTGGGAAAGGGGGAAGGAGGGAAAAAACAGCTGATACCAAGGGCTCAAATAGAAAGTAAATGTTTAGAAACTATAAGAGCCCCCAGTAAAATGATCTTTTCATTTAAAAAAATTTATAAAGATGACCTCTACTTTCTGCATATCTTCTGAAGTCTAATTTTGAGTGCCTTCCAACCTGAGCATTCCTAGTCCAGCACAATATAAGACAATATTCTGCTGACCTCTTTTTTTTTTTTTCTTTTTCAGAAGTAGACTTCCAGGTCTTTCTTCCTAGTCTGTCTTACTTAGAATCGCTGCTAAAACCTCTCTGCCATGGGCGAGCCTGGTGGGACTTGAAATGCCAGTGGCATAGCTGCTAGCATCATAACAACACTCAACTGACCCAGCACCCAAACAAACAGACAGACAAAAAGAACTGATAGCAGAGCGAGATCTTTTTATTTCAATGGTAAAAATGTTCTCTCCATTGTTGTTCTCTCTCCCTGGAAAGTTTGATAAGAGTTCAAGAACCAATAATGGATCTCTCCATTGTTTCCACAATAGTGTGTACGCATGTGCATATCTGTGTTTTGATTTCCACTTTATTCCAAGTAGGAGGATAATCAGAAATTGGACTTTTGCCTGGGTTATGAAAAAGCTCCATTTGATAAACAATTGATAAACTAACAGAAAACCCCACTGAGAACGAAAGGTTTTTGCAAATAAACACTATAGCTGCCCGTGTAACAAGAAGTCCAGGTGTAGTCAGAACAGAGGCTTAGTGATGCAGCCAAGAACCCTGGCTGCTCGTACCTTCCTGGTCTGCCCCCCTTACCGTGAGGTTTTCACTGCATGGCCTCAAAGATGGCAGTTGCACTGCCAGGCTTTGTGTGCATTCCAGGCAGAAAGGAAAAGAAAGGAGCAAAATGGCAAAGGGTGTCCGAGTTAATTTTCCCCCTTCAAAAGCTTTCCCAGAAACGTCTCCAGTAACCGTTTGCATCCCAATGAATAGAACAGGGTCACATGTCAATCCCTATTATCAAAGAAGTCCAAAGAATATAAATATTTCTTAGCCAGGGCCAAAACCATTCTGAAAACACTCAAGGTTGTACCATCAAGGAAGGACAGATGGGATAGCTATTTAGCAGTATCTTCCAAAAAAAATAATGCTTGATGTAGTAAATAATGCCACCACAGATATTTGTAAAATGAAATGTTAAGATATCTCTTCTAGGAAGAACCTTTGATTTAGGTTTATAAAGCCTACAAAACTAAGTGGATATTCAACCACAGCAGAGCCTTCCGCTGTGGCTAGGAAGACCAAGAGTGAAATGATGGATGGCGAGTAGACTTCCATTCCAGGGTGAGACTGAGAGGCTGAGGGCCAGAGAGACAAGCAGCTTCTGGCTGAGAAGAGGATGTGCTAGGGATCAAAGACTGTATCCTTAATTTCGGATGCTGATTTGTGGTAACCTGTTAACTTCCCTAACGAGCCTCGTACGTGTGAGTACTGTCTGTGAATTCTATGTGGTCATTGCAACAAATTATCAGAGCCAGCCAAAAAAGTAAAATACCATGGGAGAGATGGTTTTTGCTGAATAGGGTAAAAAGGGATGAAGGGTTAAGATGTGTCTGACCTCTTCCTTGTTACAATCAGCTTTGAACTGATGTAGACTCTCCTTCTTCCTCCTGAAGTCAGAGGAAATTGGATGTGGAGCTCCACAGCATTTTCTCAGTGAACTACAGCCCACAAGCAAAATTGGACAAGCCATCAGTTTTTGTACAGCTCATGAACTAAGAATATATCTTTAAATGTTAGTGGTTGGAAAAATCTCAAAGAAATCTCTCTTATAGCACAAGGTAATGATATGAATTGGACATTTCATTTCCACAAACGAAGTTTCATTAAAACACAATCATCCAGGCCCCTATCGCTTAAGGCTGAGTCCATGTTACAAAGACAGCGTTGCGTAGTTCCAACCGAGATTGAACAACCCACACAACCTACAAACGTTATTCTCTGTCCCTTACAGAAAATGTTGGCCAACCACTGCCCTCATGTAGAAGTATAAAGTGTTGGTAGGCAGAGGTTAAGTTATGAGGAACTTTAAATATTATTTAAATGAATTTGAACTTTAGCTTCTAGAAAATGGTGATTACTAACAAGGAAGAATGTATCATCTAAAAGTTAACTTTTATGGTAAGAATATACTTCATCAAGCTAATATAAAATTTCCAGTGAAACATAAGTGCCTCATGACCACAGATAGTGGATACCTAAAAAAAGGGATAGAAGCTGTCTCCAGATCCTAAAGATCATGAAGAAGTAGTTCAGTGAAATCTCAGGGGTGCTAGGTGATCAAAGGGGAAAAAGAAAAGTTTTATGCTTAGAAAGTGACAATTTAGCAAAGACAATTTCCTGAGGAGGAATGTCACATTCCTACAGAAATGTACATGGCACAAAAGGAAGAGATCAATCATCGTGTGGCCTCATTTCAGTCTTAAAAATGTCCCAGTTAAGCCAATAAATTGAATAGCCATTTGATAGCAAAGGTCTCTGACTGATGCACTGAAGTGGATTACCAGGATGCTAATCTAGGAGGGTCCTAAAACATAGCTGAGCAGGAACCTAGCAAAACTCCTTTTGTGAACATGTGCATATGTAATTAACAGGATTACTTCATGACATTAATTAGAATATAGGAAAGTCAGAGGGAGTATCAGCTCATAATTGCTAAATTGCTTTCTCAGGGGATAATTCCAAGTAACTGCAGGGCTTTCCTCTTGCTAGGCAGGTTTGTACATTTAAACAGACTGAAGAAAGAGAAGAAAATGTAAGGGATGCACACATGTGATCTTTTGACTCTCTGTTCCCCCACGTAGAATGTAATGCCAAATACACAAGTAAACAAATAGGTAAGGGATAGCAACTTCAAAAGGTGCCAAGTTGTGTGCCAACTGTGTTTCCTGGTGTATCATTATCAAGCCTTGTTAATGCGTCATAATTTTAGCAATTATGAATGATCAGATTTTTATTTCTCCATGACATTGATTTTCCCCACTCAGGAGAATCTGAATATGCCCAGCAGTGAGACCGTGTATGTGAATATCATCGGTTATGTGATAGCTGAACAAAAAAATGGGTAGCAGGTTGTCTTTGTAAATGCAGATTGTCACTACAAAATTTGCTATTCCTTTCAAAATGGGAAGTTTCAAACACGGGAGGAAGGAAGGGAGCCAGGTGTAGTCCATAAGCCCTATAGATTAAAGATATTTTGAAGCTAAAGCACTGTGGGGGAAAAAATCTGAGTTAAATGTTTTGTTCAAACCAATTTCCTTCACATCATTAATAAACATTTCGATTAGCACAGCTCCACTAAATATCCCTTCAAAATGGCAATAATCAATGCATTATTCAATATAATAATACTTTTTTAACATAGCCATTCATAAAATTCCTAACTTGCCTACCTTATGCACAGTTCATTTTCCTCCTTGTCCACAGAGCACCACCATGTTGCATGCCTTGCTGGAATCTAACTGAATCTTTCACATTTTTCTAATATAAACTGAAACTGCTGCCCATTCCAAATGAGCCTGTAGAACAGACTGGCCTGTAGAGTGTCCACTGCGGTCTCTACAGCAGCAGACTGACACACCTTTCTCCCACAGAGCCACTGATGGATTCACACGGCCTTTCTGTTAGAACCAGGGGCTTTATCCACTGCCTCACCAGAATTCCTCTTTCCTAATACAGCCATCCAAGAAATTAGCAAATGAATTCACTGCCATCGAGCCGATACCGAGTTACAATGACCCTATCCAACAATACTATTGAAAAATAAATAATACTGGTCTGACATGATTTGCACTTTGGGAACCCAACTCAGCCTGGGCTCTTAGTCCTTGTTGCTACCATTTCTAGATGCCCATGAACTATAGACTATAGCATATTGCCAAGGATCAATGCCAGCGAGTCAGGGTTGACAGCATTCATCTTCCTTCCTTTCAAGGGAATCAAAATAGCATTTGCCCATGTAAACTGGCAACTCTCTGCTTTGCCACAATTCTGCAAAGATCACATATTTCAATGAACGTTGCCAGATATTAAACACTTACTATGTGTCAATCACTGTGAGAGAGCTCTTCCATACATTATGTCCTGTATATAAAGGAAAATCATGGGCTCAGCCTATCTAGGAAAAAGGCAAACATAATTACAAATGCTAATTATAGCATATTTAAGTGAACGTGAAAGATTTTTTTTTGGTCTACTTCCTGAAAAATGCAGATAGCCCCAAATTCTCTTGTTTTCCAAATCACGCTTTGAAAGATCACCATGCAAGACCTTTCTGATGCTGTAATACCTTTCTGGAATACTCCTGTAGACCGACCACAAGGTGAAGTTTTTCCAACCTGGTAGCACTAGTTCCTACTAAGAAGAACTTTCTGGGCCTTTCCAAGATGCTTCCCCAGGCCACTGTGCTCTTGCCTCGCTTCTCCACGCCCTGGTGTGAACAGCTTCTCGCTTATTCCCTAGACAACGCTGACACTTGGCTGTCCGCAGCCCTTGAAAATAGCCCACAGAGAGAGCCCACTTCCCCTTCGCCACTCTGAAATGCAATCGGAGTAGAAAAACATGAAGTGAAGTCAAGGAAGCAACTTCCCTGCCCTCGATTTTGCTTAAAGCGATTGCTGTGTGGAGTAATCAGAACCCCGTTCTGGGGAACAGCCCAGCACACAGGTCCCTCTGTGCCTTCCATTTCATGGTCTGTACAAAAGTGCTCTCTCTCTGTAAGGATGGACATGGGAACAAGACAGGATGGGATGAAACTGGATGCATGCCATAGTCTGAACAATTCAAGATATAAGTTGTACAATGGTTTCAAAGATACTGTTATTGTTGGAAATATTTGTGGTTTTCCCTTTTGGGTATTGTTTTTCGTTTCTCCAGTGGCACAAACTTCCATGCTTTAATTTCTAAAAACAATCAAAATATGTGGCTTTTAAGGTGAATAGTGTGCTTCTGAATCAAAGCCCATCTGCGACAATATTGCAATGATACCGATGTTCACTCCGCCTGGAGAAAAGTTAAGGAAATCCACAAGCAGGTGTTGGCCACAATGTTTGAGCAACTGCAACGTGAGTGTTTTGGAGCACAGGACTCACAGAGATATCCTGGCTGAAAAGGTGGCCTTGGTTCAATCTAGGGCTGAGGTCACATGCTGCTGTTCATTTGGTCGACTTGGAAATCATTTTTGCCATTTTGATCACCAGACCTTCTTCAGCTGCAGTAAGAAAATAATGCCTACCTGGAAAGGGTGGAAGGCTAGGATTCTGTGACAGGTGAGTGGTCTGTAGTCAATGCACAGGTGATACCACTTCTACTTCCTCTGGTTTCATGGGCAAGTTCTAGGATATTGAGGAGTCCTTTTCTCTTTCCCATCTAAGGTAGGTAGTTTATTGTGCCAACCTGGCCAATAAACACATGTGGGGTTAATTGAAGGGTGAAGGGATAAATGGCTTTGTGAGCTTCGCCTTTCTAGTTCTCGGGTCTCTTGCTTTCTGATGGTTGGCCAAGGGTGCAGCTGCCTTAGCCAGTTCCCTGCTTTAGCAGGCAAGGCTCACTTCCTGCAAGACATCCCCGAGGAGAAGCCACATGGACCTCCCCCGATGCAGCCCTGGGTGCTGGAGCAGCCATGTGGAGACCCCTGCCAGCACTGAGATGCTTACATGTTCACTGACTCGGCTTTCCTCCTGCAGTCAGCATCATTGTGTCTGTTTTGTGAGATGGAGGAGGACTTTGTGGACTGGTGTTGGACATATGGGTTAATGGGTTAACGTTGGACTTGTGGGCTTGGGCAGCACTGGGTTGGGATGTTTCCTTGATGCACACTTAACTTTTATAGAAAACTCTCTCTTATACATGTTTCTGTGGATTTGTTGCTCTAAAGTACCCAGACTAACACACCATCTCAAAGTGGACCATTTAGAATGAGTGAAAAAGTCATTCCCTTCCGGTGAAATATTCTGGTCCTCAATTTGCTGCCTCCAACTTTCAATGGACATGTGAGCAGACCAAGTTATTTCTGAGAGTGTAGGAGGCAAAGATGCTGCCTAGAGAAGATATCACTCTCTGAAATCCAAGCACCCATAAGTGACAATTCTGTTGGGGAAATCCTACCTGACCAGTGCAAATTAAAAGGAGGAGAATTGAGCAATTAGAAACCACCAGCATCTCCACAGAAAAAACTAAGAGACTTTCCACTCCCACAAAGATGGAGAGTCTCGAAACCCACAGGGCACTTCTACTCTGTCCTACAGGGGCCCTCTGCGTTGGAATTGACTCAATGACGGTGAGTTTGGTATTGGGTTGGTGAGTTCAGTATTGGTTGGGTGAGTTCGGTATTGGTTTGATGCTCCACTTCGTCACCTTGGTGGCTGTGGAGTCCAAGCTGAGCAGGTAGAGCTACAAAAGCCAGCGTCAACTAAACAAAAATAGAGTCGAAGCTTTTTTAAGGGCATATTTTCACAGAGACACACATGTAGTACCCAGAGAAGACAAAATAAAAAAGGTGGGTAGAGATAGACAAAGAAGGCGAAATAAGAAAGGTGGGCGAGATAGCTGGTGGTCCTGGTGTGGGAGAATACAACAGGAAGAATAACGAACAGAGACAGACATGCATAGTTTCCATGGCAATGGCTTCTATTGGGGAAAACAATTGTCAGCAACAGTGTATACATATTATTAAAACTAATTTAAATTATAATAGCAATACATATGGATCTTCTAAGCACAGTACTTGAGGCTGTATCCACATTTTCCTATTTGCTTTAGTTTAATGAAAAGTCAGAATCCATACACATGAATTTCCATGGGTATCGACATAGATGAAATGGAAGTATAATTTGCAAGTAAAGGAAGATGACTTCGAAGGCTATACAGATCATTTGGATTTCTTGGTTCATCCTCTGGAGTTGAAGACTGGCCCAGGCCAGCAGGGTAGGGACTATTCTTAAAAACTGGGAGAGGGAGAGAGGTCTTGAGGACAAGGGGTCAACCCACTATTCTAAAGCCAATCATTCATTGTTGGATTGCTGGTGATTTTACACAAGAGAGGAGGCCTGTGGCAAGGGCAGCCATGTTTCAACAGCAGGCAGCGTGATGGGGTCAGCGTGAACTCCATAAAGCTTCTGGGGTTTGCGAAAGGCACTCTTTGGGCCTCAATAAACAACAATGATCAGGTTCACCTCTTGCTTCTGAGATGCACCTGCATTTCCATTTGTGGCTGGTCGTGATTTTGAGCTTGGGTAATAGCCTCCTCCTTCCACCTTGCCCTTTGCAAAAGCAAATGCATTGTGACAAAATGACAGGAGATCATCTGAAAATCTACGTCCACTTGATGAGTATGAATGTTGGCCGTCTGCGCGAAGGTGTTTTATATTACCGCCATCGCCTTTCAGCCAGACAAAGAGGAAGCGCACCTCGGCCGAGCTTTTATTTTGTTTAAAGTCCCTCTGATGGGCTCTGGCTCTCAGTAGTTATATAACAAAGTGGTGGCATAATATATGGGGGCAGTGGGGCGGGAGTTGAACATACCTGTGTTTGCAGCGGTAATGAGAGCTTGGAGGTAACAAGGGGGGTGATTGGGATAATAATTAATAACCTGAGTTGCAGGCACAACTGAAGCTGCATGCAAATTCTATGACCCTGCAGTGGCACCTCTTGAAGAAGAAGGTGGTTTATTGCCTCTGTCAGGCTTTCCCTTCCTTCTCGGCTGAGATGCCTCCCAGCCTGGGTGCTTTGCATAGTGCAGCTAAGCATTAGGAGGTAATGAATGACAACCCAGCCACGTGCGCAGTGCAGCGAGAAGCTCCCATAATTGGCTCCCCCATCACCACACTCCACCTCTCCCTCTGCAGAGGGGAGGAGGCAGGGCTAGCAAGCGCCTTTGCTAAATACAAAGACCATGGAAACCCAGGACCACCCTCCAAAAGTATAGAGATGGCTGGGCCAACCCCATGCTTACACTGCCCCAGAAACGCAGAGGCCTCCAGTGGTGGTGGAGAGGGGCGGAGTGAGCGCCACAGTTGGCCCCTTCAGGGAAGCGCTGTCTCCCAGGAGAACAGGAAGCGCTGGAATTTTATATTCCTGTGTCTGCTTCCTGGGGCCTCTTCCTGAGCCTTTGTGCGGGTCAGCCTGTGAGAGGTCAGAGGGCAGCATGGCCTGAAGGGCAGGAAGTAAACATGGTCTAATCTAGCTGTTGCTTTCTCTGGAAAATATCTAGCTGTGTTGTTGTCATTTCTTTTTCTTTCTTTTTTTTGTTGTTTCAAGTGTAGGATTGAATGTCAAGAGTTTTCTTCTAACTTGGCTCTGCTACTGAAGTAAAAAGTGTTACTACCAGGGTACTCGTGTTCACACGGCACGGTGGTTTAACTCAAACCGAGTGCGTTGAAACAATCTGTCCTCAGTGGATGGCTACAGACAAGTTCTTCAGACACGTGTCTTAGTCTCGCTCATCAAAGGACCCCTGGCGGTTCAGTGTGTTACGTGTTGGGTTTGAGTCCACAGCTGCTCTGCAGAAAGATGAGGGGTTTTGTTACCATAAAGGCTGACAAGAGCCATTCTACTTATCTTATTGGGTCACTATGAATCGAAATCTACTTGAAAGTGGTGCACATTTGGGACTTTCATTAGGATGCCTTGAAAAGATGTCCAATAAAAGCAGTGGTTTCTGAGGGGACGTGCTGAGCTGATGACTTCAAAGGCAGAATGGTCGGCTAAACAGGGTATGGCGATTACTTTTGGATTCCAAGGGGATACTATTGATAGATTTTCTTGAAGCCTACAGTAGAATGATTACAGGTGCTTTTTTTTAAACAGAGGCTTATTATGAAGAAGTTTTAAGAATATTAAAAACTACTTTGGTGAGACAAAAGGCCAGGACCTATGCTCCACGGGATTTCTTTCATCATCACAACATACTTGCTTATACTTCCAGGGTCGCAAGTTTTGTCCAATGAGATTTTAACTGAGAACCTTACCCCATCCACCCCATAGCCATGATGTTGCTCCTTCAGACTTCCTTTTGTTTCCCAAAGTCAAAGAATATTGAAAAAGAGCACGATTTGAGTCCCCTGGGGATGGCAGGATCGCTGTTTCAATGTGGTGTAAATTAAAAAGCCCAAATTTCTTTAAGAAAGGTTAGAGAGGTGGAAATACCAACTTCACAAGTGTATAGACCTATATGAAAAGTATGTTTAGAAGCAATAGCTTCACATTTTGATATCTTTGTTCAATAAAGGTTTCCATAATTTTGTATCAATTCTCTTGACCCTTTATATACAGCCTTAAGTAGGTTAATCTTATAGAACCTCTTTTGCCTCATCTGTAAAATGAAGCAGTGGAATTGGTCAAAAAATATTCTTCATAATAATTCTTATTAAATATTAATTTCATTGTTAAATAGGTATAATGCTAGCTATAAAACTACTAAAAATAACCTAAAAGAATCATTTGTAAATGTTCTTAAAAGTTAAAACCATATGAGCAAAAATCCTATCCATAACTCTATAGTCTCCTCCATGCCTGTTGCCGTCCAGTCCGTGCTGAGTCAGGTGTCACAGAGTAGAGTGGCTCCCTAGGGCTTTCTTGACTGCTAGCTCTTTGCAAAGTCCACGTGATCAAGCTTTCTCCTGCAAAGCTACTAGGTGGGTTTAAACACCAGTATTTCAGACATCAAGTGAGAACAATTTTTTGTGATACCTAGGGACCCTTTTAAAACTTCTTTTGGGTTGAGGCACAATAAAATATCTACTTTCTGTCTCCTGCATTCCTTCCTAAGACAATCTTCTGCCTTTGTGGCCTAAATGATTGTATTTAACTGCAAAACTAAATGCTGTATTTCTTACAAGTATATAGGCCTATTGAGTGGAGTAACTAGAAGACAAGGTATGATTTTGAAAATGGACAATAAATATTAGTCTAGTGAACTCTTCAATGTTTAATTCAAAGTATAACTCTTGAACAAGTACTTGGTGTTTATAGCATTTTCATATTCTGAAAACAGTCCTGGACTTTTAATTGCAGATACATTCTCTTTGACTGATGTTATCCTTCAATATTCACTTGTTTCATACAGCCATTCAAATAATTGATAGGATAGTTCTTTAATGGCAAATCACAAACACAGTGAATGACTTGGACAAAATTAGTAAGATTGTGAAATAATAGACATATACTTGTGATGCAGTGATTTATCGATATGACTCTCCCAGCCATAGTCTTTATAATTCCCATCAAATGACTGATAGCATGCAGACTAGATATATTCCCTCTCTTTCTGATGAGAATTTGTAAGAGAAGGTGGGAAATGATGCTGATAGAATTGAGTCAGTTGTAATTGTAGCAGGGTTAAATGTGATTGTGAGAAAATTTGGAACCCTAATGTGGGAATTAGCCAGTTTTGCCATCCTGTTTGATTTAAAAGGAGTTCTCTCCAAAGTAGGAAGGGCACCTCTTACTAACATCAAGGGAAAAGAACTTGGAATGGAGTGCATCCTTTGCACCCTGTGTCAGTAACATAATCTCCTGTCAACTTGCAAAGGGGTGGAATCTAGCCTGTCAATCAGATCACAACTTGATGACCTCATTTGGAGGTTGAAGGAGATAAATAGCTGACTGGAGGCCAGATACACACTCTACTTAGTCTTCCTGTTGATGAGCCACGTGGAATTATGATGATGGCAGCCAGAGCTTTGGAGGTAGAGAAGCCAGGTGGAGACCTTTGCCAGAGCTAAAATGCTTCCACCGCCATTGGATCCACAGAACTTTCCACCCACTGGCCTGTGATCTTCAGCGTTCAGCATCATTGCATGTGTTGGGTGAGTCTGAAGAGGAATTTATAGATTGGTATCAGACATATGGGCTAATACCAGACTTATGGACTTGATCTCGATTGGACAGGGATGTTTCATTAATATATAATTACTCTTTATATAAAGCTCTTTCTTATACACATATGAGTGTCTAGAGATTTGTTTCTCTAGTCAACCCAGATTAACCCAGACCCTGTGTTATCTGTGCACTTAATCTCATCAATCCAGGGAAAGAGCTGCAACCAAGCAATAGTGGGAGACACCAGGCATGAGGTATAGAAGAGTGCCAGCAGTGCAGGACAGAGCAGTGGGCTTCCAGGCCCACAGAGAAAGTTAAGTGCCTTCTGGTGAGAAGGTCATTTGTGGAGTGGAGTGCCCTCAGGAGCTTAATTGGAGGAGCTAGATTTGCTGATCCCTGACACTTGAGCCAAGAGTCTTTGAGTCAAGGCTTATGGAGTACCCGCATGAACATTTACTTGCAACACATAGAGCCATGGGACATTGCCCAAGAAGGGCAGAAACCAAGGGACCATATGACTGTGCTAGAGAGAGCCTGGAATTATGACTGAGCACTTATGATCCTGAATTGCAATCAGTTAACTTCCCCCCAAAAAATATACTTTTGGTCTGAGTTCTGTGTGGTCAACTTAATGAACAGCTAAACTCAGCTAAAAAGTTTCAAAGAAGAGAGTGTTGTGGGAGTAATGCTTGGAGTCAGAATTGGCACAGAAGCTTGGAGGGTGAAATTATGTCTGACCCTGTCCCAGAGGAATCAGACTTGGGCTTGATTCTCCTCCTGACTGTGAAGTATGAATTCTCTTACTTCATATTTTTACAACATACTTTCAACACTCTTTAGGATCTATATTGAATTGGAACCAACTTGACAACAAACAAGTTTACTCAGTGGTATAGTGACAGTATATTTCAATGATTAAGAGAAAAGGCTCCTGAGGGAGACTGGCTTCAAGTAAGGTTGGAACAAAGATCACTGTGAGAGGATGAAAACAAATCCTCAGAACGCAAACGCATTGCCGTTGAGTCAATTCTGATGCATAGAAATCCTATAAGACCGAGTAGAACTTCCCCTTTGGGTTTCTAAGGCTTTATGGGGGTAGAAAGCTTTAACTTTCTCCCATGGAGTGGCAGGTGGAATTGAACTGCTAACCTTGAGGTTAGCAACCCAGTGTGTAACCCACTCATTTAGATAGAGTAGTAACAAAAAGTCATGCCACCAAAATGTAATGAGTAGAAAGAGTTGATATTTCAGGGTGAGACCATTTAGGGCTTTGTGGTCAAGACTAGTAGTAGCCTAGCCAAAACCCATTCCCTTCTTACACAAGAAAAACACGTACTGTGGAAATTGGTGATGTACACAAATAAAATATTCTCTTTCCTAACCTCCTTTGTATATAGATATGAATATGCGATTCGGCCCTTCCCGAGGAAACATAAGGAGAATTTGTTGGGTGAGACCTTCAGAAACTTTCTTTAAAAGGAAATGAAAAAGCTGAAACGAGCCCTTTGGTACCATTCTTTTTCCTTTTTCCTCATTTGGGAAATAGATGTGACAGCTGGAGTTGCAGCAGCCATTTTACAATCATGGACAACACTGAGGATCAAGGCCAAGGCTAATCATGGTACAGTCGTACACCAGAAAGAGCCTGGTCTCTCATGACTTAGCAGAGCATCAAACTAATACTGGACTAATGCCCTTTAGAGTTCTTTTACATGAGATAATTTTGCAAATAGCTTTTTCAACAACATAAATGGCAACTATACACATGGTCCTCACAAGATAGAATGAACAGGAATCAAATTAACTACATCTGTGAAAAGAAGTGAAAAGAACCTTAATTTTATTAGCCAAAAATGAGGCCAGGGGCTGACTGTAGAAAGGATCAACAATTGCTCATCTACAAACAGGCTGCAGCTGAGAAAATGAAACAAGTCCGCAAGAGCTAAAATATACTCTTTGAGACGAACTGAGAGAACATCTCAAGAACAACTTTGACACACGGACCACTAACGGACAAAGACCGGATGAGCTGTGGGGAAATATCAAGAACATCATATATAAAGAGAACAAAACAAACATCTAAACGACAGGAAAGAAAAAAAATGAGCAAAGTACATGTATTGGCCTTGAATGCCGCTCTGAAGTGTGCGCTGGAATGCAAGGCGGCTAAAGCTAATGGGTGGAAGATGAAGAAAAAGCACGAAACCAAGGGCCCCAAAGGCAGCTGGAAGGCACGTGAGGCCCTGTAATCAATCACATGAAAAGACTGGAGCTGGAAGACCAAAAAGAAAGAACAGGTTCAATACAGTTCAAGTCGAGAGAACTGAACGAAAAACGGCAAGCCTCAGGTTGCAATGTGGAAGGACCCTGTGGATAAAATATTGAATAATTCAGGAGATGGAAGATGGAAGAAATGCCGAGTCACTGAACCAGAAAGAATTGGCAAACATTCAACCAGTTCAGAAGGTAGCATCGGACCAAGGACCAATGGCATCTAAGAGAAAGTCCAAACTGCATGAAGCCATTGCTGATCACCAAGGCTCCCGGGACTGATGGAATATCAGCTGTTATCTCTCAACAAGCAGATTCAGTGCGGAAGTGCTCCCTGGTCTATGCTAAATAACTGGAAGACTGTTACCTAGCCAACCGACTGGAGGATCCCCATATTTGTGCCCACTCCAAAAAAAAATTCTTTTCTTTGGACAAAATGTGGGGATTATTGAGCAATGTCACTATCACAGGTGAGCAAATTTTGCTGAGAATAATTCAGAAATGGTTGCAGCAGTGCATCAACTGGGAACTGCCAGAAATTCAAGCCAGATTCAAAAGAAGACGTGCAAAGGAGAATATCATTGCTGACATCAGATGGATCTGGCTGAAAGCAGAGAATACCAGAAATGTATTTGCGTTTTACAGACTGTACAAAGCCATTCTACTATGTGGATCATAAGGAACTGAGCATAGCGTTGCAAACTCTGAGAGCTCTAGGTGATTTCATTATTCTCATGCAGAAGCTGTACATAGTCCAAGCGGCAGTCAAATGAACGAAACAAGGGGGCACTGCGTAGATTAAAATCCGAAAAGGTGTACATCAGTGTTGTATCTGTTCATCATGCTTAGCCTATCGGTATGCTGAGCAAACAATCTGAAAAGCTGGATATGGCATCCAGACTGGAGGAAGACTAATTAATAAACTGTGATATGCAGAAGACACAACCTTACTTCTTGAAGACTGACAGAACTTGAACCACCGCTGAAATTCAGAATGCAGGCTTCATGATGGATTGCAATGGTTTTTTTGTTGTTGGTTTTTTAAATCATTTTATGAGGGGCTCATACAACTCTTATCACAATCCATACACACACCAATTGTGCAAAGCGCATTTGTACATTCATTGCCCTCATCATTCTCAAAACATTTCCTCTCCACTTAAGCCCCTGGCATTAGGTCCTCATTTTTCCCCTCCCTCCCCGCTCCCCCCTCCCTCATGAGCCCTTGATAATTTATAAATTATTATTTTGTCATATCTTGCCCTGTCCAACGTCTCCCTTCACCCACTTTTCTGTTGTCCGTCCCCCAGGGAGGAGGTCACATACCCAAATCCTCACAACACACACATATAGATTATCATCTATCTATGTCTGTGTGTACATATTTATATGTACACATCTATGTATTTATATATGTATTTATGTGTTTGTTTATATTTATATGTATTTATGAATATTGTATATATGTATTATATATTTATATATATATTGTATATGTGTGTGTGTGTATATATATAAAAAAATGGCTCAAACTCACTGCCAACTAGTCAATAACAAATTTAAGTAACTCTACAGGACAGGGTAGAACTGTCCCTTTGTGTTTCTGAGACTGTAACTATTTACGGAAGTAGAAAGCCCTGTCTTTCTCCGGAGGAGTGACTGGTGTTTTCAAATTGTGGATCACAGCCCAACTCATCACTTACGCTACCAGAAGGTAATTCCAGTCCACTTTTAAATCTATAGGTCAGATTTTAAGCAAGAGGCTTCTTTGACTATTGTATCTTCAGGGACTGAGTCCCCCAGGATGACCGGAACCCCATGGGCTGCAGAGGCAGATGAGTTCAGGGTCAGCAAGGCAGGCTTGTAACTGCGCAGGTGAGTTAACTCAAAGGGCAGCAGGACCCATGGCAGTTCAGCTGGCAGGGTACTAATGGCTCCTGTCACTGGCAGGCAAATATGGCTGGCTGTTGGCTCAAGTCCCAAGAACCAGAGGCCAAGGAGCCAGATACAGGATTCAGACCCAGCAAAAAAGCAAACAAGCTTCCCCACAGTGTCCACCTATGTAGTAACTAGGCCATACTAAGGAAACGTCCTTTTAATTTCATCTGGGCTGTGACCTAATGGAGTTGTACTCCACCCTAATCTTCTTACAGCTGACTGGCTGCTCAAAGCAATAACATTATGAAATTGATTTCATTGTGGTATATAGCATCATGGGGGATTAGAGGCCTTAACCGCCAAACCACTGAGAAGCCTGTCCCAGCCAAGTTGACACAAAGTCTAATTACTGCATGGACCAATAGACAACGTCATAATAAACAGAGAGAAGATTGAAGTTTTCAAAGATTTCATTTTATTTGAAACGGCTCTTAACAATCATGGAAGTGCCGGTCAAAAGTCAAACATGTCTTGTTGAGAATTCATCTCAAGAAGTTTGGACATGTTATCCGGAGAGACCAATCTTTGGAAAAGGGCATCGTGCTTGGCCACCAGAGGGTGAGCAAACAAGGGGGAGACACTTGATGAAATGGAGTGACACCACACTAGCTGCAACAATGGGCTCGAACACGAATAATGATCGTGACAACAGCACAGGACGGAGCAGTGCTTGCTCTGTCATCAATAGGGTCCCCATGATTGGAGCCGACGACAACAATAACCGCAGAAGAGATCGGCATCTCGGCACGTCAATGATTATACACCAAATGGTCAGTAGTTTGAATCTACCAGCGGCCGAGAGGGAGAAAAGTCCTGGCGTTCTTCTCCTGTAAAGATTTCAGCCAAGAAAACTTATAGAGAAATTCTACTCTGACATTTAGGGTCAATATGAGTAAGAATTGATTTGGTAGTGCTTAAACATAATTTTGAAAAGAAGATAAAGTGATGGAAATTAACATGGACTTGTAAAGTCTGAGATGTAAGAGAATGTGCAGTTATTGAACTCGAGAGAACAGTGTTTCAAGAAGGAAAGAACGTTCACTGGGGACAAATGCTGTCTTATATGTGCAGTTAGGGCTACTTACTTCGACAAATAACCTTAACTCCATTACGCAGGTTTTTATATTTTCATTGTTATTCAGCTTACCAGTCTCCACGCTCCATTGAGAGTTCTGTGATGCATACATTATTTTATTGATAAGAAAACAGATTAATTTACAAACATTTGGAATGTAGGGATTTTCTAGTTCTCTTTTCACGAATGAGTCTAGTCCTATTTTCTGGTGCTTAAAAACCCAATGTTTAGTTAGGGCAACAGTTAATGCCCTTGATGTTGATACATCAGCGGTTCCCTGGGCAAGTGGCCCTAGTCATAGCTGAGATCTAACTTCAGTCCTATACACGCTCAGGAGCTTAAATGGTACTCTTCCAGTTTGGCATCCTCCAGGGTGACACTTCCGGTTGTGGATCTGTGATAGGACCGTGCTCAGGCAAGGGACTGAAGTATTTGTACTGCAATGCTAAATTCCTCTCTTTCTGGTATACCTAGCCTCCAGCCTCTCCTCCAGTTTCCTGTTTCTACTCCCTTTTTAGACTCTCAAACCTAAAACCCCTTCTCTTCCTTTCATAAACCACAGCAGTATTAGATGGAAGCGTGAACAATTCAAAACAGACACTTAGCACTATGGCTTTTTTTTTTAACTTTCTTACGAATTTAAGGTGCCCCTGGTGATGCAGATTATTAATATGCTCAGCCGCTAACAGAGAGGCTAGAGGTTTGAGTCAGCCCAGAAGTACCTTGGAAGAAAGTCCTGGTGCTCAGCTTCCTGCAAAAGTCAGCCGTCAGACACTCTATGGAAGTGGGTTCTACTTTGACACACATAACTCAGTGCATTCAGAATCAACTTGATAGCTACTGCTTTGGGGTAGGAAATGAAAGCAAAGTGAATCGACTTCGGAAAAACAGCCTTTGACAACCCTCTCAAACCCAGTTCTGCTCTGGCACCCGTGAAGTTCCCATGAGTCAGAATCATCGTGCTGACAACTGGTCTGGGACCATACAAGCATCACCTAAGAGTTAAGTCTAATTTTTGCACAAAAGACATTGTTTATTGATCTCAATGACAAAAAGTGCTTAGATAAAGTATATTTGACTGCATGATATGAGGTTAATCAAACTGTCTAGTTTAAACTCTACTGCAACCGTTGCAGTGGTAGCCCAAAACAGCTACTTCTAGTCTGAGGAAGGGCTTTAAATGTCCCTTACCATGTGGAGTTCATCAGCTATCATGACAACTACTTTAAAAGTCACTTCATCTAAGTGTGCATACACCAGCAAGAGCCAGGGGTGGGGCTTATCCTCTGGAGCCATTATCTGGCTTACCCCTAACGGACCTTCATATTTGGGACTGAACAGCACCCACTACCATGTGAGAAATTGCTTCAAGCTTCCATAAGTCTCTGTGGGCCACTGTAATGATTTGTGGAACTCAGGCATGAGGGAACACACTCAAGGGGGGAGTCAGGGGAAATGGAGCTGAATAGCAACATGGAAGAGTTAGACATTTAGGGCACCATTAAGGTTGGACATTTGGGACTAATCAGGCATTAATTCTCCTAAAAGAGATTATTGCCACACATGCAAGTGTGCTTTCTATGAAAACTTCCCAGGTTCAAACCATGTCTAATTGGTCACTGCCCATAACTTGCATTTCAATGATCCCACCTATACCAAAATTCTGATCTTTCTTTGCTCTGCTAAAATTCAAGGAACTTTGACACAGATCTAGTAACACGTCTGTCATGACATTAATTAGCAGGTTAACTCCCTTTTTTCGTCTGTTGGAAGCATATCTCTTCCCACAGTATGTGGCCCATGTTGATTTTTTCACACATCTGGAGGAGAAGATCTCTTTGGTCAAGGATTCATTATGACCAAGAAAGCATCCTGTCTACACCTCAGCGCCCAGTCTAGCAGAGAGGCATGGAAAGATTAGTAGGGTTTCAAACGTTACAGCAGAGGGTAGGACATTTCAGCAAGTGCTCACTTTACAGTACGTATTGCTCTTCAGGCTTCATGTTAGAAGTCGGCAAAATCTCTTAAGGACATACAGAGAAACGTATATCATACTTACTTTTCAAGACACTATTCGGGGAATATTTTTTTCTCATTTTTCATTGGCTCTCGAGTATGTTGTTGCTGTTGTGAGGTGTCCTGGGCTTGGTTCTGGCACGCGTGGGTCAGTGACATTCAGGATCAACTTGCTAGCTACTGGCTTTGGTTAGAAAAGGAAAACAAGACAAATCTACTCCGGAAAACCAGCCTCGGCAAGCCCTACCTAACCCGGTTCTACTGTGACATACATCTTGCGTCAGAGTCATCCTGATGGCCATTGGCTGGGACCTTATCGACGACAGAACGAAAAATTGCCGATATCTCCACCATCCTTACAACTGTGCTATGTCTGAACCCAGTGGTGCAGCCACCGTGTCAATCCACCTTGTTGAGGGCCTTGCTCTTTTTCACTGCCTCGCGACGTCACCAAGCGTGACCTTCTTTTCCGGGTTCTAGTCTCTCCTGATAACATGCACAAAACATGTAAGATGGAGCATCACAATACTCGTCTTCAAGGAGCCTTCTGCCTGTGCTTCTCCCAGGAGACATTGTTGATCCTTTGGCAGTCCGTGGTACTTACAACATTCTTTGCTAGCATCATACATCAAACGTATTGATTCTTTTTCAGTCGTCCTTATTCAATGCCAACTTTCACATGCATATGGCTTGGGTCAGGCGTACTTTAGTCTTCAAAGTAATATCCTTGCTTTTCAATATTCTAAAGAGGTCTTGTGCACCATATTTACCCAATGTAATGCATCATTTGACCTCTTGACTGGTGCCTCCATGAGCATGGATTGTGGAGCCAAGCAAGATGAATGAAATCCTTAACAACTTCAAACTTTTCTCCATTCATCATGGTGTTACTTATTGGTCCAGTTGTGAGGGTTTGGGGTTCCTTGACATTGAGCTGTAATCCATACTAAGGATTACATCATCAGCAAGTGCTTCAAGTCCTCCTCATTTTTAGCAAGAAAGGTTGTGTCATCAGTATATTACAGGTTTATAATAAGCCTTCCTCCAATCCTCATGTCAGTTTGCCTTACAGTGATGGCTTGTGTGTTGCTGTGAAGTTGGAAGCTGTGTCCCTGGAATTTCAAATATCCCAGGGTAACCCAAGTGAATGAATATGCTTCAGTAGACCTTCCAGAGCTTCCAAACGCTTTACAGACCATGATGGAATGACCCATTGAAAGCCTTATGGACAGCAGTAGAACATTATCTCAGGCATGGATACCTGTCTAGAGTTCCGTGAGCTCTTCAAAAATTTCCTATTAGTCATTCCATCTCTCATTCCTGTATGGGAAAAAAGACTATCTAGAACTCTAGATTGTATGTAGAATGGTTACCAGAGAAACCCGGCTGGTTTGTATGGTTCCTAGATATATACATTGTGAGGATAAGGCTGTGGTTAAGATATCTAATCACAGGTTGTGGTGAAATGCAGTAAATAAATGACTACACAAGTCCAGATCTCTAAGAGAAACCAAAATTATATTTTCAGGGAACAGCATATTTCACCAAAGCCAAATCTGGAGAAAGGAAATGGAGACGACAAAATGAAGAGACAAAAATCAAGTGTATCCAGATCATAAACTGAATGAGCAGGAAGACTGAACCAAGAGTGATACAACATGAGTGTCTTGAACACTAGTGCAGGGGAAGCTTAGCTAGCAAGAACGTGTGATAGGAATGGAATATGCTCATTGAAAGGGCAAGGTCCAGGTAACTATCCAGCTCCTGGTCTAATCTTAGAAACCTCTTCTCCTTATCTTCGGTATATTGACATCTATTAACAACATCCAGTAGATAGAACGTAGACTGTTCCCTTGTCAAACCACAAAAACCGTTGTGAGGACATTTTAAACATTAAAAATAATCTCTAGTAATGTGGTCTTAAAGTAATGCAATTAAATCCTTAAGAGACTCTTAATGTGAAAGTTCAACTTTCATAATTAACATCAATAAAACATGTGAAAATACTACTTATATATTTTATTAGCCTTTCGTATTAATTTTCTATTGCTGTGAAACAAATTATCTCAAATTTAGCAGCTTTAAAAACAACAGCCATTTATTTGTTCCCGGGTTACAGTTCGGCAGAGTACAGCTGAGGTCTCTGCTAAATTTCGAATCAGTGTCTCCACAGTCTGCGTTCTTAACACACAGCTCAGAGTCCGCATGTTGCCTTGCGGCTGTTATTGGAAGAACTAACTCAGTGCCCTGTGGTTTTAAGGCTGAAGCCACCGTTTCTGTGTTTGTATTTGATCAGAAGTGTTCTCAGCTCCTAGAGCTTCATTCAACTCACCTCCTTGGCTACCATCGTAAAGCCAGAAACAGAACCTCCTTCATGTCAAAGCTCTCTTCTATTTCCATCTATTTTTTAACCTATCTGACTTCCCTCTTCTTCAATCAACCAGAGAAAGCTCTCTGCTTTTAAAAATTCATATAATTAGGCCAAGTCCACCAGAAAAAACAATCTCTGTGTCTTAAGGTCAACTGCTTTGGGACTGTATTTACACCTGTAAAATCCCTCTAGGCAATACCTAAATTGGTGGCTGGTTCAATAACCAGAGGCCAGGAATTTTGGTGGCCATCTTCAAACTCTTCCTAGCATACGTCTTAATATCACTATATTGGTATATTAAGTTAGAGCATTTGGTGCATCAAAACAAAGATATCAACCATGACTAAAAAAAAAAAAACTATAAATTTAACCAAGTGTGGTCAATTCTAGGAGTCTTTCTATAACTTTGCATTTTCTATGAAATATATTATATTTATTTACTATAATATAAATTTACTTTAGAGGCATGTGATGGCTTCTAAATTATTGTCCTAGCCCAACGTTCCATGTATATTTTCCCTTATGCATCTTCATATTGTACACTGTGCCAAAAGTTTCCAAATTCTGGTATTATCCTAGCGTCTCTCTTATGCCTGAAAAACTCCACTACCGTTTTAAATTTTAATAAATCATTTTATTGTGGGATTGTACAATTCTTATAACAATCTGTACATCAATTATATCAAGCACAATTGTACATATGTTGCCATCATCATTTTCAAAATATTTTCTTTCTGTTTGAGCCCTTAGTATCAGTTCCTCCCCTCCCCCCTCCCCCCTCATGGATCTCTGATAAATGATAAATTATTGTTATTTTCATATCTTATACTGCCTGCTCTCTCCCTTCACCCACATTCCACTACTTTTCATGAACACAAGCAATATAGTAATTAAAAGCTGTGATATGTGGCGACCTCTTCTACTTTAAAGAACCATTTTTTTGTCTACAGGTATACTAGAGTAGCATGTGATGGCTAAGATGAACCAGGAGCTTCAGGTCATATGGCTAATGCTGTCCATCTCCTCAGTCATTCTCTCTGGTGATCCTAAAAGTACATCATTCTTTGAATATAGAATTTTCCCTTGTTGCCTGTGTCTATTACTTTTTCTCTTTCTGGGCTGTTCAGTCACTCCATTCCTACAGTAAGCATCTTAATTAATTTCTGCTTCTACCAATAAAATAGTAATTTCTATAGTACATTCCTTCTTGCCATGAACAACCAAAAAACTGGAGAAACGATATGAAGCAACACTTTCAGAAAATAACAAATGTCAGCGCTGAATTGTGATCCTTGAAAGGAAGTAAGCAAATAAGACAAACCCCATGATCATGCTGGATTTCAGTCTCAAAGCAATTTCTGGTCTTTATGATGCGGGAGAGGAGACTGCAAGCGAACCCTCTCTGGGTCACATACACTGGAGGAGACAGCGAGAATGAGGCCAGAAAATGCTGCTGTTGCAGACAGAGGACAAGAGAAGAGGGACATAGCAGGGAAGCATTGCAAAAACCCAGGAAAGGCAAATCCATAGAGCCTGTAACTGGATTAACAATTACCTAGGGGCATGGAACAGAAGGATGGGGGGAATGGGGCGATAACAACAATGAGTATGAGAAGAAATACTCTAAAATTGATTGTGGTAATGACTGCACAAGTCTTCTTAATATGCTTGAATAATGAAATTATTTCATATGTGAACTATATGCCAACAAAGCTATTTTTTCACTAAAAGGTATCTGGTGCTATGCCCTGAAGCTCAGAGCAGTATCAGTCTTACTTTGGGTTGGCTTAAGCTTTGATTGTAACCAAGTATATGGAAAGTCCACAGAATTTACATAATGACTTAACATAGATTGAAAATTGTCTTTCTTTGTCTAGTCCATGTCTTATTTTCAGACATGCATTCAGTATGATATATGCTTTTACCCAAATAATTTGTTGTATTTCCTATATAAAAGTTTTATTGATAATTAGTTCTTAACAAAATTGAAAATGGACATTACCTACCATGCATACTTTATATTGATGGCAAAGTTTAGTTTTGTGCCCTGTGATTTCTATTGATTATTATATTTCACTTGCTTCCATGAACTTGCTCCTTTGATTATGTGAATTCTAATAGTCCAGTTATTGTGATTGGTACCATGTGAGTAGTGCTTTGTATTACTCAACTGTGTACCATTAGAATGTGAGTGACCACTCATTTGAAGTGCTTGAAACGAATTTAAAGCACATTGAAATAAATGGAAATTTTAATTTTTCGTGTTTTCTTATTTAACAACAAATCAAGTACAGTTATAAATTATAAGCCAGTAAAAACATTGATGAGAGATAATTATAATAAGTAGGGACAGGGAGATAAAAAATAGATCAATCTAGATGATAGATAGATATGGATAGAGGAAATCTCTTGCTGACAGTAATACCCAGAGATAACTGACAAATATGGAGGAAATTCGAGAGTTGAAACCATCATTCCTTAACAATCATGGTAAATATGAGATTCAGCAAGAATCTAAATGGAAAACAATAAACAAATCCAGGAGAAATGTTTCCTGAGGAATAGGATATGCTGCATGGTCTTAAAACTTTCTCTTCATAAATTAACTGCGTGTCAATTGCAAGGAAAAGGAAAGAGAAAAAGTAACTGCGCAAAGGAGACCCAACCAACACCTGGAGCAGGGACCATGGCCACCACATACAAGGAACAGCTGGACAGCAGGTGCGTCCAGAGGCAACTAACTGGGAGGACACAGCATGGCCTGTGCAATATGCCCGCTGAAAGTGCATAACTTCAAGGAACCAACAGACAAACACAAAATTAGAAATATTCTATTAAAGGGGGGAAAGTTTAGGCTTAAAGTTGTCATAAAAGGCATAGAATGGATGTAGAATTGTTGCAGATTAAAGAATCCTAAGGAGACAGGAAAACTTCATGTCATATCAGAATGGCTCCTGTAACGAATAGGAAAAACAATGTTATTAAAGATGATAATTTTGTCTACTGATACATTTGGAATGTAGATAAGAGATTAAACTACTAATTTACTATAAATATCTGAAATTTATAGTTGTCCTCTGGTCATATAGAAGAATATCCCTATTTTTAGAAAATGCCCACTGAAGTATTTACAGTAAAGGACTATGATGTCTATAACTTACCAACAAAGCTAGAAATCATTATACATTATAGAGATAAATAGAAATATAATTAGAATAGATAGATAAATAGAATAAATAATACAGGAAATGAAGTGAAATATGAGAAATAAATTTAAGTAAAGGGTAAATTAATTTATCTTGTAATATAATTATTTTGTAATATTTTATAAATTTGAATTTTATTTTCTCCCAAGCATTTTATTAGGAGCTAATCCAGACATCATACCATTCTGTAGTTCAATCATATCAAGCAATGTGTACAATCATTATGGCAATCATTTCCTTCCTTCTTGAACACCTTGATGTCAGCTTTAACAAAAGGACTAAAGGAGAATATTAAGTAAAACTTGTGCCTATAAACTTGAAAACAATTAAATTATTCAATCACAAAAGTGATTTTTTTTGTGTGTGAGCCACAAAGTTAAATGCCTTTGCATAGTCAACAAAACAATAGCAAGCATCTTTCTGGTATTCTCTACTTTCAGGCAAGATCCAGCTGATGTCAGCAATGATATCCCTTGTATCATGCCCTTGTCCGAATACATCCTGACCCGCTAGCAGCTTCATATCAATGTATTCCTGCAACCATTGTTCAATGATATCCTAGGCTGTGTGGTCTAGAGAAACAAAAAACGGTGTGAAAGAATTTTATATCAAGATTTAATCTTTCCTCAAGAAGGCTTCCCAGTGTAGTCCGACTTAAGTCCATAGATTCACCATAGCTACACACGTAGCTGCATTTGATGATGCAGAAAAGCGAAGCAGGCTGCAGGAAGACCACAGGCCAGAGTGGGTGCAAATTCCTACGACTCAAGGTCAGTGGAAATATAGCAGGGCTCTGACGGCTCTCAGGATGGGCTGGTCTACATGGTGTCATCCCTGGAGGCAGACATGGAGCCCCAGCAAGCAGGAAGGCAGCGGGGCAGAATGAGAGAAGTTCCCAGTTTCTCTCTTATAAAAAGGACACCCCCCCACCCCCAAGGAGGCATCACGAGTCCGTGATCTGAATGATACATTGGACTTCACCCTATACTTTCATTCACATTTAAGTTGACATTCAATATAACTATCACAGGTGATCTTCAGCAAAATTTACTTGCATGGGATATCAAAGATTTTGTTCTATAATTTGAACATTCTGTTGGGTTGCCTATCTTTGGAATGGGTATAATTAAGAATCTCTTCAATTCAGTTGGTCTAGTTGCTCATTTTCAAAATCCTTGTCATAGACAAGTGCGTGTTTCCAGTGCTTCATCAACGTTTTGCAACATTTCCATTGGAATTCCCCAATTCCTAGAGCCCCCTTTTTAGCGAATGCTTTCCCTGCAGCTTGGCTTTCTTCCTTTAATACCATTGCTTCTTGCCCATATGCTACTTCTTGAAATGGTTGAATATTGAATAGTTCTTTTTGGTACAATGACTGCATTTTTTCGGTGTTCTTTAGATGCTTCCTGCATCATTAATATTTTGACCGTAGAACGTTCGATCTTGCAACTCAAGGCTTGATTTATTTTTACTTTTTAGTTATTTTACTTTAAGGCAGTGGTTCTCAACCTTCCTAATGCCGTGACCCTTTAATACAGTTCCTCATGTGGTGGTGACCTCCACAAACATAAAATTATTTTCATTGCTACTTCATAACTGTAATTTTGCTACTGTTATGAATCAGGCGACCCCTGTGAAAGGGTCATTCAAGCCCCAATGGGGTCACAACCCACAGATTGAGAACTGCTGTTCTAAGGTATGTTCTTCCTTTTTGGTTTTCTTTTTTTTTTTAAATCATTTCATTAGGGGCTCATACAACTCTTATCACAATCCATATATAAGTCCATTGTGTCAAGCACATTTGTACATTCATTGCCTTCATCATCCTCAAAAACGTTTGCTCTCCACTTAAGCCCCTGGCATCAGCTCCTCATTTTTCCCCTCCCTCCCCACTCCCCCCTCCCTCATGAACCCTTGAAAATTTATAAATTATTATTACTTTGTCAGATCTTACACTGTCCTACGTCTCCCTTCACCCATCTTTCTGTTTTCCATCCCCCTGGGAGAAGGTTATATGTAGATCATTGTAATCGCTTCTCCCTTCTTACCTCACCCTCCCTCCACCCTCCCGGTATTGCTACTCTCACACTGGTCTTGAAGGGATCATCTGCCCTGGATTTCCTGTGTTTCCAGTTCCTATCTGTATCAGTGAACATCCTCTGGTCTAGCCAGATTTGTAAGGTAGAATTAGGATCATGATAGTGGGTAGGGAGAAAGCATTTAGGAACCAGGGGAAAGTTGTATGTTTCATCTTTGCTACACTGCACACTGACTGGCTCATCTCCTCTCCACAACCCTTCCATAAGGGGATGTACAGTTGCCTACAGATTGGCTTTGTGTCTCCACCTCGCACTCCCCCTCATTCACAATGATATGAATTTTTGTTCTGATGATGACTGATACCTGATCCCTTCCATACCTGGTGATCGCATAGACTGGTGTACTTCTTCCATGTGGGCTTTGTTGCTTCTGAGCTAGATGGCCACTTGTTAACCTTCAAGCCTTTAAGACCCCAGATGCTATA